>NW_012273938.1:0-2399 GCF_000151885.1 Dipodomys ordii
AAAAAATTATATTAAGTGAAGTAAGCCAGGCCCAAAGAAACATAGGTCCCATGGTTTCCCTTATTTGCAATAACTAGTATATGTCTAGGACAAGCAAAAAAAGGTCAAAAGCTATACACACATGACCATATAAGATGATGCTAAGTGAAATGAACCCCAAGATAAGGACACAAGAGGTTTTATCTTTCTTGCTGTTGTTTTTACTGTACTTATAATGTACTGTGTGATTTTTTTTGTTTCTTTTGTATGTTCTTCCCCCATGGTATAACCCCTGCTTTCACTGTATTTGATTCTGGTGCCCTGCATTTTGTATATATAAGTTTCTGATTTGGGCAGGGGAAGGAAAACAACAAAATTCTGAAATAAGGATACAGGATGACCCATTGCAACAATGAGATATACAAGACACTGTGCTGAAAATGAACTTTACAACTTCGGGGTGGGGGAAGGAGGAGTTGGGGAAGTAGGGAGGAAAGGGATGGTAGGGGAAAAACAAAGGAGGGAATAACAATGCTTGATAGGAAATGCATTCATTACCTTACTCTTGTAACTGTAACCCCTCTGTACAGTATCTTTACAATAAAAATATATGAAAATATATTAAAAAAAAGAAATCAACTTGTGCCCTTCTTGGCATATTTTATCCTGTGTATGTGTGTGTGTGTGTGTGTGTGTGTTGGTATTGGAGCTTGAACTCAGGGCCTGGGTATTATCCTTAACAATTTTTCTCAAGGCTGGAACTCTACCACTTGAGCCACAGCTCCACTTCCAGCTTTCTGCTGGTTAATTGGAGATAAGAATCTCACTGACTTTCCTGCCCAGTCTGGTTCTGAGCCACATTTCTCAGATCTCAGTCTCCTGAATAGCTAAGATTACAAGTATGAGGCCACCTCAGCTTCACCTCAGTCTAAATATGATATTGTAACTGAAAACTATTTAACATCATGATTTAAAACAAGAAAACCTACAAGACTCCTCACTAATTATATCAGCTTCCCTGTACACCCTGTGGTAGGATACAGGAAGAGATGTCACTGAAGCCTTCTCCACTTGAATTTTGCTTTCACAAACCCACATGTTTTGGTTTGGTTTTGGTGGGGGCCTGCTTTGTGTCCCCACTCTGCAAGGTGCCAGGGAGGAGTGAGACAGAAGCAACTATGACACCTTCCTCTGAGACAGTGGCACTTCACTTCCCATTTCTCCAGTTACCCAGGCAGCCATTCAAGCTGGCACCAAGAGACCTCAACTTTGCCAAAGGAGAAAATCAGGTACATCCAGCTGTCCCATTTCAACATAGCTCTGAGCAGAATCCCAGTGGCCCAATGTGGATGACAGAGGAGAACTGAAGACAGCAGTCTCTCTGGGTGGTCCCTCCCTGGGTAGGTCATGAGACAAGCCCTGTAGTTGATGTTGCCAGCTGGAGCTTATTACAGGCATCAGAGTGGAGTGGAAGGAGAGGACTCAGTGGGAACTGTGCAGAACCCTTGGGGCCAAGATGAGGGCCCTGGAGGAGGGACTTTGCAACTTCATCTCTGCATGTCAGGAGTAGGAAGGGAGCAAGAGTAGCAGAGAGCAGAGCAGCAGTTCTACCTCCAATGCCACAGTGCCAGGTGCTTAGGCAGGACATCCTGATAGCTAGCTACTGTACTGAAAGAGCCAGCCAGTGCTTGAAAAACCCTAATAACACACAAAGGATTTGCTTCCGGGATGTAAGGAAGCAAGGCAGGTATGATGACTAGAAAATAAGTTGTTCCCAGGTTAACTGAGTGTTCAGGTATTCTTCCCTCACTTTCTGTACATGTCAGGAAATTCTTGGCCTTCTCACTTGAGGTTCCTTATTTTTTTATGTCCTTCATCTCATCTGGGCTTCTCTCTGTTTTTGAGCCTGTGCCTATCTTGTTGGTCCCTGGAGATCTGCGTGACAACCATCTTTTATTGGGTTATCTGAGCACATAAGAATACCAGCAGCGGCCATAGCTGCAGCTGTGCTGAAAACAGCCGCGATCCCACAAGGCAGCAGGAGATGTGAGGAAATGGATTCAAAGGAAGATCGTTGAAGGGACTCTAGGGCAAACTGCAGTCTCTTTCTAAAGAGGAAACTAGAGGTGTTTTGGGAACCTCTCTCAGTGAAATCTGCACATGTATGAACCAATTAGGGTGGCAGAGTCTTCAAATAAATACATTCACATATAACACGCACAATACACACACAGGCCTCCTATTCGTGAATATATAGTGTATATCACCCAGACTTAGAAAAATAAAAAAGACCTCAGATGGAGATGACAGAACTTGGCGAATTTAAATGATAAATCTGATTTGCCATTATCAAGATGAATCCTGTTAGAAGACAAAACAAGTTCTATCTGTTTCTTTTTTTTTTTTTTTGGGTCCGGTCG
>NW_012273939.1:0-3343 GCF_000151885.1 Dipodomys ordii
CGCCTGTGACTGCTAGTCCCTTTTATTGCCACCAAAGCTTCTGCCACCTCCTGACTCCAGTCAGGACACACCCAGGGCCCGGCCTGGGTGTAGAAATCGTCAGCCACCCATGGAGGGAGGCCTGGCGCGCTCGGTGTGGAGAACACCCCCTGGCAAAGCTGGCTGTCGCCTGGCGTGCCCACCCTTGATCCTGTGTGTGTGTGTGTGTGTGTGTGTGTGTGTGTACGTGCCCTAGCTAACCTCGCAGCCTGTGGGAGAGAGATGAGCATGGTTCCTCCTGCTTGGCAGATGGGGAAATCGACGCCCACATTGGGACATTGGAATGACTGCTTGAGCTCAGCCAGTTGGCAACTGGCACAGTTGGCACCCAGGGCCGGGGCGGTGGCATCCGGCTGCTTCCATGGAGGTACGCTGCCCCCCCCAGTATCAATCAGTATTTCACTTTATTTCCGTGATTTTTTATTGTGGGGGTTGGTGGTAGGGCTTGAACTCGGGGCCTGGGTGCTGTCCGTCAGCTCTTCAGCTCAAGGCGAGCACTCTACCACTTGAGCCACAGTGACACTTCTGGTTTTCTGGTGGTTCATTGGAGATCAGAGTCTCACAGGAACTTTCCTGCCCGGGCTGGCTTTGAACCATGATCCTCAGATCTCAGCTCCTGAGTAGCTGGGATGACAGGCATGAGCCACGGACACCCAGCTTATTTTTGTGATTTTTAAAAAAATGTTCCCAGCTTTCATTCACCTAGCACGGGGCTTGACCACAGAAAGTGTCCAACTCAGGGGCTTTTACTTATTTATTTTACTTCCTATATTTGCTGATTGTAGTCCTCACCACATGCCATTCTAGAATATTCTCGTCATCTCAATAAGTAACCATGTGTAAGCCACATGCCATTCTAGAATATTCTCATCATCTCAATAGGTAACCATGTGTAAGCCACATGCCATTCTAGAATATTCTCATCATCTCAATAAGTAACCATGTATAAAACCAGGCACCAGTGCACAAGCCTATAAATCCTAGCTACTCAAGGAAGCTGAATTCTGAGGATCCCAGCTGAAAGCCTGACTGGGGTAAAAGTCCATGGCAGACCATCCCAAATCAGCAGGACAGAGTGAGTTTGGAGCGTGGGTACCTCTGATTTCAGCCTCCTGCGTAGGTTGGATTACAGACGTGAGCCACAGGCACCCAACTTGCTCCTTGGAGTGATGGACGCTGACACTGCCCAAGCCTTCCAGAAGGAACTAAGCTGCGTTAGATAACGCATGAATACTTTCATAGACCCAGTCACCATAGGCTGCGGGCACAGTTTTTGTCGAACGTGTCTTTGCCTTTCCTGGGAAGAAACCCAGACTCCAGCCAGGTGCCCTGTCTGCAGAGAACTCTTCCAGCAAAGAAACCTCCAAAGCAACATCGTTCTGAAGAGCCTGGTGACCATTGCCAGAAAGGCCAAGCTCTGAGAAACAAACGTGTGGGACACACAAGGAGAGCAAGCAGGTGTCTGTGAGATGGACAAGGACCTACTCTGTCAGCACTGATCGCAGACTCAGGAGCACCAGGCTCACACACACTAGCCCATTGAAAGGGTGCTGAGGAGCAACAGGAGCTGATTTCAAAGCAAATGCAAACGGTATGGAAAAAGATACAAGAAAACCAGGCACATATAAACAAGACCAGGAGCATGATCAGCCAGTGGATTTGGTATGTGAATCTGTACTATGGTATGACCAAGGATATTTTTGGAATGCTGTAGATGGGACTCCGGGAGGAGCAATCATAGCATTCAGAGATACTTAGCCATGAAGAAGAGCGATTTTGCTGCAACTAAGAAAAAGGGAAACCCAAATGCTTCAGAAAAAGCACCACCTTAGAAAACCGTATCAGGAATTGACATGCGGATCTCCGCCAGGATGTAGAATTGACCCTGGAAAGTTAAGAGTCAGTGTTTGTCCTCAGCTCAGGGCTCCTCCAGTCCCTGGACTGATAGAGAGGCTCAAACAATACTGAGTGGATATTTCCTTCTGTAATGCTGTGCAGAATCAAGATATGCTGCCTGATCATAGGAGAAATTTTAGATACGACCATGACAATGCAGCTTTGAATTCTGTAGATTCCAACAACTTTACTGCTTTGGGTTCCAAGTCTTCAGCTCTGGGAAGCAGTGCTGGGGGCGCAGTGGCAATGACTCTGCCACCGGGGCCATGGGCGTCTGTAGGAATTCTGCCAGAGGTAGCACCCTCACTGTGAATGATCTGACGACACTTTTTCCCCTCTTATCTGTGAACCTTTCTCAACCGGGGGGAAATCATTGTGCAAACCCAACAATCCAAGCTGTGAGACCCTGAAAAGATTGGGATTTTGGAAGGCCTTCTAATATACTCTCAAGAACACTGAGAGTTTCCCGGAAAGGTCAATCAGTCCTAGCTTAACCAGAATTCTGATTTCTACCCTGGGTGTGGACTGATACAAATTATGCAAATCGTGAGCTGTTTACTGTTTAGCTCTCCTTCACCTACCTCTTGAATACATAATATTGTCGCAGGTTGAAGTCCGTACCTTACTTCCTGCACAAGACCAATACAAACCTTGGTGAATGAACCCTTGGGATCTGAAGCTGGCAGAAGGGAACAGGTCCCTGGTACCCCAAACCTCAACTCCACGGTCCGGTCTCCGCTATTGCCTTGTTTCCGGTTGTGGCGGGTTAATGGGCATGCAGTGCGTTGCAATCCATCACTAATGTTGTAATTATTTGAATTGCTTTGTACTGTGATCCCATTTTGTTATTAAATATGGAGGTAACAAAATAAGATATAAAATGTAAAAAACAAAAAAAAAGCCCATGGCAGTCCCTGAGTTCAAGCCCTCGTACTGGTGTACACACACACACACTCACTCACACACACACACATACACACACTTGAGCATACAATAGAGACACTCACCACCCATGATTCACAACGCCCATGCTGTGTGCAGTCAGCTTCCACGTCCACCCGCTCATGAATGGATGGAGCTACACAATGGAGGGTTATTTAGGCACGAGGAAGAATGAAATGAAGCCTGGCGCTGGTGGCTCACACCTGTCATCCCAGCTACTCAGGGGGCTGAGAGCTGAGGATCACAGTTCAAAGCCAGCCTGGGCAGGAAAGTCTGTGAGCCTCTTTTCTCCAATGAGCCACAAAAAACACAGAAGTGGTGCTGTGGCTCAAAGTGGTAGAGGGTTAACTTTGAGCGAATGAGCTCAGGGGTGGCAGCCAGGCTCCGAGTCCCAGCCCCATGATTGACCAAAAACCCAAACCCAAACCCAACCAAACAGAAAGAACAAAATCCTTTGCAGGGAAAC
>NW_012273940.1:0-1791 GCF_000151885.1 Dipodomys ordii
AAAAAAAAAAAAGGTTCAAAGCCACCCAGGCACACCAATCTAAGAGACTCTTATCTGCAACTAACAAAAAACGAGAACTAGAGGTATGGCTCAAGCAGTAGAACCTCAACTGTGAACAAGAAAGCAGAACAAGAGAGGCCCTGAGTCCAATCCACAGCACAAATGGAAAAAAAAAAATTAAGTCTGATAGTGACAATATGGGTGTGTGTGTGTGTGCGCGCATGTGTACACTGGGGCTTGAATTCAGGGCCTCACACTCAGCTTTTTCACTCACAGCTGGAACTCTACCACTTGAGCCATTCCTTCAGTCAGTCATTTTTGTTGGTTAATGAAATGAAGGCTTTCAGACATTTCTGTCCAGGCTGGCTTTGAACTGATATCCCCAGATCTCTGACTCCTGAGTAGCTAGGATTACAAATATGAGCCCCAGCACCTGACTTCAATGCAGAAATTTTTTATATGCTTTTTATTGTAAAAGTACTATACAGAGGGGTTACAGATACATGAGTAAGGTAATGACTACATTTCCTATTGAACATTGTTACCCCCTCCTTTGTTTTTCCCCCAGCATGCCTTCCCTCCCTACCTCCTCATCGCCTCCCTCCTTCCCCCAACCCCTGCCCAAGTTGTAAAGGTAATGCAGAACTTTTAAAATCAGAAAAAGGTAAGAATTCCAGGTGTCAAAGGCAAACAGAACTTGTGCCTGGAAGAAGGACAACAATGCTAACTGCTTAAACCAAATTCTATTGTATCAATTATATTTCAAATTATTAATACTAATTTAATTCTGAGAGGTATTTTTTCCTTTTTTCCTGTTTGAGCAAATATTTTTTAAACATACAGTGATAACAAAAATATCCTTAAAACAACCTAATGAACAGAAAACAATTATAATCACAGGGTACAAGGGCATAATTTGAGGGTACAAGATATTACTCACACATCCACACCAGTAGAATGTAAAGGACTGTGCCAGTTGACTGGAAGAAATTCTATTCTTCCAATCTGCTGATTTTCTTGGGCTTTCTTAAAATGTGTCTGTAGCAAGTTCAAGGAAACACTGCGAAAATCATTAACTAGAAAAAAAAAATTAACTGATGCATCAATAGTGAAGCAACTGATATAATCAGGATGCAGCAAATCACATAATAATATATTGCCTAATTACATCTGCTTAGATCACATATTCAAAGTGACAAACAATAAAGTAATATTCAAGAAAAATTAAGACTACATACAGGAAAAGGTATTTCTTTAGTATAAAAGTTGCTTTCACCATATAACATTTCAACAAATGAAATACTAACATCAAAACTTCTTTTTTTTTTTTTTGGTTGGTCGTGGGGCCTGCACTCTGGGCCTGGGCACTGTCCCTCAGCTCTTCATCTCAAGGCTAGCACTCTACCACTTGAGCCACAGCGCCACTTCCACCTTTTCCTGCTTATGTGGTGCTGAGGAATCGAACCCAGGACCTCATGCATGCAAGTCAAGCACTCTACCACTGAGCCACCTTCCCAGCCCCTAATATCAAAACTTCTATATCATGGTAATTGTTTCAAGTTCAAAAAAAAATAAAAGCCAGCTGGCTCACACCTGTAATCCTAGCTACTCAGGAGGCTGAGATCTGAGGACTTCAGTTCAAGCCAGCCCAAGTAGAAAAGTCCATGAGACTCTTTTTTGTTGATGTTGTTGGTTATGGGGCCTGAACTCTGGGCCTGGGTGCTGTCCCTCAGCTCTTCAGCTCAAGGCTAGTGTTCTACCACTTGAGCCACAGTGCCACTTCCGGCTTTT
>NW_012273941.1:0-2715 GCF_000151885.1 Dipodomys ordii
TTCAGCTCAAGGCTAGAGCTCTACCACTTGAGCCACAGCGCCACTTCCAGCTTTTTTCTTTTTGCTTATGTGGTGCTGAGGAATCGAACCCAGGGCCTCACGCATGCAAGGCAAGCGCTCTACCACTGAGCCACCTTCCCAGCCCTCTAGAACTATTATTTATTAAACTCTTCCCTCATCCCAGCTTATCACCCAGGACATTCTGCAGATGTGAGTAGGCAGGTAGGAAAGGATGGAGATGGAGAACTTAAGGCTGTTGGTGCTGGGGAAAGGAGGTAGTCAAGGTTCACAGGTTAGCCTGGAATTGTTATGCTCTTACCTCATCCAATATCACATAGGCACGGTCATGGACTCCATTATTTGGCACCCAGAATGGTGTTGGTTCAGAAACGGTGTAAGGCAGATAGGTCCGGTACAACATAAAGCCATGGTCCTGGGTATGGAAGAATGGTTACTTTAAGATGGACTGAGGGTAAGATTAACAGCTGATGACAATTTGGACAATAGCTGTTGAGAGAATGCCTGCCATCCCACCAGTTTACCCCTTACCTGCTTGACAGCCTCAAATGTCAGTGGGAAAAATGAGTTGATGGGTCCCTTGGGACAGAGAAAGTCTAGGAAAGCCAGCAAATTCCCATCCTATCAGATTAAGGGAGAAAAATAAGAATCTAAGAGGGAAGCTTCTAGATAGGAGGGTAGGGCAAATAAAGGAATAGAATCTGAAAATGGGTAGCACTTACCAAGTGCAGAGTCAAAGGTCCAAGCATCATCTTGGGGCCAGGAGGAGGTAAAGGTCCCAAGGGAACTTCCTGGAACTGAGCCCAAATTCTCTCAGGAGCCAGTAGTGAAACCAGAGGTAACCCCTATTCCAAGGCCCTAGAAGGTTCTGAACCCAGGACCCAGAGAAGGGCTTCAGGGGGTCATGAAGACCCGGTAATTTTGCACTCGTGTGTAACTCCCCAGGTATTCCCCTTGAGAATGGTCCACAGAGGGCTCTGTGGTCCAGACAACCACCACCACCAGTTTAGAGGATCCTTTTACAGCGTGGGCACTACCTTCTTCCAAATAAATAAAAGGGCACCTTGCTGATGACATTTCGAATAGCAAAAAACTTAGGTGTGGGGTCTCCTGCTTCAGATATGGGTGCATCGTAGTCATAGCTGGTAGTAATTGGAAGGAAGCGTCCCTTGTCATCGGCACCTGGGGTTGAACCAATTTAATTAACTCATCTCACTAAGCAAACAACCTTATGCAGGGAATTTTCCCATCAGTGGGGGCAGTGGTAGCCATGTGCAGCTTCCAGGTATCAGACTACATATAGATACTAATTCCTTGTCACCTCCCTACATCCGCCCCAGGGACCACTTGTACTTACCATTCCAATATCCGAAGTTGGTACCTCCATGAAACATGTACCTGAAGTAAGGAAGGTGGGGAGGAAAGAGAAAAGCTGACCATTGAATCTTAACTCTTTTTTTCCCACTTTTTGTTGCTCATGGGGCTTGAACTCAGAATCTGGGTGCTATCCCTTAGCTCTTTTGCTCAAGGCTAGCAGTCTACCACTTTGAGCTACAGATAAGAGTCTCATGGACTTTCCTGCCCGAGTTGACTTTTGAACTATTCTCTGATCTCAGCTTCCTGAATAGCTAGAATTACAGGCGTGAGCTACCAAGCGCCTAGCTTAAATCTTAACTTTTATTCCCAGCTCCCCATAACAGATTCATATTGCGTCTCCAGTTACATGTTCACACTGGCTCCCAACTTGAGCATGTTTTCCAGTCCTTTAGTTACAGATGAAATTGACCGTGTGGAGTGGTTCTGGCCCCAGTAATCCAGCCAACCTGTGTAGTACTCAGAGTTCACCTAGAATGTGAAGTGAAAGGATTGAGTGAAGTGGACATCAGGCTAGACACATTCCCACCAGACTCTTGCTTTGATTCACCTCCCATCTGGTCCCTTACCAATGGCCCATTGGGTTCATACTTCCGAAGCCGGGCAAAGATTCTGGTCATGTTGTCAGCTGTAGAAAGAAGGCACAGGTAAAAAGATAAATAACACAGAATAGCTGTTTCTTCCCCAGACTCCTAGCCCTTGTTTAGAAGACCTGGTCCAAAATCTACAGTAGTATAGAGTCCCTCGAGGGAGCCACATCTGAGTCCTTCAGGCCCATCTGTGGTGAAGAGCAAGATCTTGTCTCCCAGCAGTGAACGGAAAAGTCCAGCCAAGTGTCTCATGTATTTGAAATCGCAGGCCCTATAGCTACCATACTCATTCTCCACCTTCCAGGGAAAAAGAAAAAGGAGCCCAGCTATGAGGCAGAAAAGGTTAAGGACCCCCAGGTATATCTTTCCCCTTGCCCAATCAATTTCCCACTTGTACCTGAATGCTAATGATGTTGCCCCCATTGTGATAGAGGAATGGATATATCTTGGGCAGCAGGACCTTGAACCAGGAGTCCACTGCAGTAAGAAAGTCTAAAGGAAGACACAGAGGTCTACTCATTAGGGGCCACCACCACTGCTGTATCCCTGCCCCCAGCATCCTTGCTATTCCATGCTGCCCTTACTCGTGGCTACAGCTTCTATCATTTCTCCATAACTAAGTCTGAAACAGTGACTCTTAGAAAAAACTCTTAACCCTAAACACATGGAAATTTACATGGCAGTTGAATCAACATAGAAAAAACTCTTAACCCTAAACACATGGAAATTTACA
>NW_012273942.1:0-2883 GCF_000151885.1 Dipodomys ordii
AAAAAAAAAGTAAGAATTCACATATAATAAAGAGCTGACATTGGATTAAGTTTTAAAGAAATACCTACTCCAAGTTGGGGACCCGGTGGCTCAAGCTGATAATCTGAGCTATTCAGGAAGCTGACATTTGAGGATTGCTATTTGAAGCTAGCTGGGGCAGGAAAGTTTGTAAGAATCTTATCTTCAGTTAACTTCAGCAAAAGGCTGGAAGTGGATTTGAGGCTCAAGAAGGAGAGCTCTAGCCTTGAGCACAAAAGCTCAAGGATAGCACCCAAGCCCTGAATTCAAAACCTAGGACTGGTGTACACAAGCACAGAAAAAGAACATTTCCTGTTTGAGGTCATCCACTGAATTACAACTGAATTGCCCCCAACTCCTCCCAGACATTGAGAATTCCTCTGAAATCCACCTGACCAGAAGGAGAAATTGGACTTTAGATACTTAGGACTTTTATTCACAAGGACAAAATAATTTAATTTGAGACTTTAATTAGTTGAAGCTTTACTTTTCATGGGGATTTAATTTTGAGACTAATCAGTCCCTAAGAATTTGGTGATAGAGGTTTGAATTAAAATTTGGTGCATGTTGCTTTTGGCGTTTTAATATTACAGTATCATTTTCATTCTATTTTTATTTGAATTTTATATTGTTTGGATCTAGCTAACAAGAAGTGGCAAACGTTCCTGATGCTCTCATAAGATACATGCTCACTGGTCAGTGGATGGTAAAGCCAGGAGCCAGATCCAAGGATTCAGGAGTCTGAATGCATGTTCTGATGTGCTTTGCTTTGCAACATGTACCCAAAAGAAATAGACACAGATTTGTTAGGGCAGTTTTGGAGGTGTCAAAGATCATATGTGTGACTCTTGTTCCAATTTATTTATAGTGTAATTTATAAGGCTATGTGTTTGGGGTGGGGTGCAAAGAAGGAGAGATTTCTATAGCTGTATCAGTTTTCAGTGTAAGCTCTGTACAGCTGATGAGGTCCTATGACTCAGCAGATCCCAAATTATTAGAGTTATCTATGACAAGGTCTCTGGCAAGCTCCAAAAGAAGTTATAATGCAGACCACTGGAGCAAAGCCATGCCATCTGTGACAGAAAAGTGTTCATTGTTTGAGATGCAGTTCCTGGCATGCTCCGCAGCCTTGTGGAGGACATTAAGTGATTATGCAATTGAGCTACTCATGATGAGTTGGATATTATCAGACCTATTAAGTAATAAAGTCAGAAGAACACAGTAGAAATTCATTGTATGATGGAAGTACTATTCTCAGGATGAGAACTGAAAGGATCCTGGGAGCACAGCTGAGTGAACAGGTGGCCCAGACTGAGTAAACAGAAGTGGCACAGATGCCACTTCTTCGCTCAACTTATGGCTTCATGGAGTTCACTATGACAAACTGATCAAAGAGGAAAAAAGTTTCCAGGCCTAGTTCACAAAAGAGTTGTTCCATACGCGCTAATGGTGCACTATAGATACAATCATGGGTAGCTATAGAAGACAGTGATGAGAGGAGAATTGTCTTCCCAAAGACAGAGTTTGGAATATTATATACTACATCACCTTGAATTGGAAGAAGTTAGTTGAAGTAAAGATACACATAAATTCCTGAGAAATGGTATATGTCTTTCAGATTAGTCAGGGTTCCAGAATGAGAAAGATTAGAAGACTATTACCAAAGGGGGTGTAGAGAAGAGGCGTGTAGATAGTTCTATGGAAGTAGACCCAAAGTACACATCAGAAAGATGTCTAGCAACTTCATATAGATGTACTTCATAGTTGTCTATTAAACAACCAGGTTGAATAGATGTACTTCTAGTAGAGATCAGCAAAGTGTTATATTTGATTGGTTGCCAGTACTTACACAATAGACTCATAATTCAGTACTTATACAATGGACTCATAATTCTCTGCTATAGTTGCAGAGATAGAGACTAAATATGGGCTCTACAACAAAGGCTCCTTTTCTGTCAGTCTTATTCAACTGCTATTGCTGATTGTCAAAACTTTTAGCAGTAGAGAGCAATACTGAACCGTATATAGTTCCATTCTTTGAAAATCCATAGCCATTTGGTGGAAAATTGATTATGCTGGGCTTTCTCTATCTAGAGATAACAGAAATGAATTCTTCCTTGTATTAGTGCATGTTGTACACACAGATTACCTTCCCCTGTCTATAGTGGCTTGGTTAGTACTTCTATCTAAGGACCAAGAGGGATTGTGTACTTTCCACTTGATTTTATTATTAAAGGGCCCTCAATCATCTTGGATCAAGTAAGCTATTATTGTGTGGTTGTAGTGTGGGATGGTGTGGGGTAGGGTTTGAACTCTTCCTTCCTACACACTTTACCACTGAGCCATACCTGCAGTTTCAGGTAACCTAGAATATATGGTCAGGAACACATGCAATTGTGGAATCCATTGGTTTAAAGTATGCCACTAATGAGGTTCTAACTTATAGAATTGTTGCAGTAGCTTCTTTATTAAATTTTATTTTATTGTAAAGATGCTGTACAGTTGCAGTTACATGAGTAAGGTAATGAGTTACATGAGTAAGGTAATGAGTACATTTCTTGTCAAACATTGTTACCCCCTCCTTTGTCTTTTTCCTACTATCCCTTCCGTTCCCTGCCACCCCCATTTCTCCCCACCCCTCTACCACCCGACATACTGAAGTTGTAAAGATCATTTCCAACATAATGTCTTGTTAATTTTTTTTTGTCTGTTGTGGGGCTTGAACTCTGGGCCTGAATGCTGTTCCTCAGCTCTTCAGCTCAAGACAAGCACTCTACCACTTGAGCCACAGTGCCACTTCCAGTTTTCTGGTGGTTAATTGGAGATAAGAGTCTCATGGACTTTCCTGCCCAGGCTGGCTTTGAA
>NW_012273943.1:0-2589 GCF_000151885.1 Dipodomys ordii
CTGCCTGTCCAATCCAACCACTTTCCGCACCACCTGCTGGCAGAAGCCATAGCACATGAAGAGCACCGAGTTCTCGGCTATGTTGGCGATCAGCGCCGGGCTGGTGCCCTTGTAGAAACCACGGAGGCCCACCTGGGAGTAGGTCTTCAGGCAGCAGTCAGTGAGGCCCCGATACAGGTCAGGGAACGTCTGCATCTTCACCTTCATTGTGTCAAAGGGCTGTCCGGTCAGTACACATGCTGTTCCCCCTGGAAGCAGGACAATTCTGAAGCATGAGTCTGCAGCTTTCTCCGTGATCCATGGGCATGAAGGACATGTGGCCAGCCCCAGAGGCTTATCTTTTTCCCTTCCTTCTGGCTCCTTTTCTCCCCAAACCTTCTAGCTGAGTCCAGTAAATAACTTGCTACTGTGCCCAGCCCTAGAAGCTCCCACTTGGGGTGGCAATCCCAGGGACCATGAGGTCCTAGGCAAGGGATGCACCTTGGAACCTCTGAGGGTAGCACTAAAGTTAGCGGTGGCAGGACTTGGCACACGCCTCCCACCCAAGTGGTTACAACAGTGTAGCTAATGTCTGGGAGTGACAGGAGCCACACACAGGGTGAGGGAGAAACTCCCTGACCTCATGCCTGCTCAGCTGGCCTGCAATCAGAAAAGCAACCGTGGTTCAGGCACCAGGTAAAGGGAGGGGCCTGGCTACTTCATCCCACAGAGAACAGAGCTGACCCCTGCCGGAAACCTCTTTAACTTGAACTCTAATGGTTAATATTCTGCAGCATTCAGAGCCGGTCAGACTAAGATTTACTCAACAGGATTGAGAAGTACCTACAATGAGCAGAATAAACCCTTCCTCCCTTAAGTAGGTTTGCTCAAGTATTTGACAGAAAGTCCAACTAACACAGTAGCATTCGGATTGTTAATCTTCAACACAAGCAGCAAATCAAATCACAAAGCACTGAAGCCATCTGTCAGCAGGGGCATCATGAGTGGACGAAAGGATAGCTCACAGGGAGGTCAGATGAGGGAACTTCAAAATACCCAACCAATAACAGCCCAGCTCAAAGGGGCAGTGGAACATACAGTTCTTAAGGTTTTTGAAAGCCAGGCACTGGTGGCCAATTCCTGCAATCCTAGCTACTCAGGAGGCTGAGATCTAAGGATTACAGTTTGACGCCAGCTCAGGCAGAAGAGTCCATGATACTCTTACCGCCAAAAGAATAATACAAAATAAACACGAACTAGAAGTGGGGCTGTGGCTCAAGTGAAAGAGTGCCATCCTTGCACAAAAAAGCTAAGGGACAGCGCCCAAGCTCTGAGTTCAAGCCCCATTTATGGGCACACACACCCCCAAAAGGATTTTTTAGTTGTTCTCCATTTAGACATTTAAGAAGATAAGTTTCAATGACTCAAAATACCCCATCTCCCAACTATGGAACCTAAGAAGGCACAGCACACAGTGGCCAGATAGCTGCTCTGCTACAACACTGGAATTGTTAAACTACTGGCTCTTAAAGTACTACCCAGACATGTTTCAGGTCATTCACTTTTGAGGATCCCTGATATCTCATTTCAATAACTACCCAACTATGTGCTTTAAATTCCCCTTTTTAGCTTCCCAGGATCCTTTCCTAGAACTTCTGCAGCAAGCAGACAGGGACAATGACAACTTCTTGGCACTTTAGAAGACGTAAACTGGATAGAAAAACCTGCCTGGCAGGAGATCTTTGTTTAAATTTTAAAACACACTCCCCTCCCCACCAACACACACACCAAAAAAAAGAGACACAGTTCCAAAGCCAGACACGAGTGCTCACACCTGTAATTCTAGCAACTTAGGAGGCTGAGATCTGAGAATCACAGTTCAAAACCAGCCTGGGCAAGAAAGTCCGTGAGACTCTCATCTCCAAAAAACTACTCAGAAAAAGCCAGAAGTGGCATTGTGGCTCAAGCACTAGAGTGCTAACCTTGAGCACAAAGAGGCTCAGGGACAGTGGCCAGACCCTAAGTTCAAGCCTCAGGACCGGTCCCACCCTCCCCTCCCCCCCGAAAAAATAGGACTGCTGCTTCCTTTTGTACTGTAGGTCATCCACACTAGGATGAAAGCCTTTGTCACTAGTGAGGTATGAGTTGCTATGCCTGCCAGGAGCTTGTCCCAGGCAGGGGCAAACCTGTGTTGCTGAGCTCAGGAAAGAAATACCTTCCCCAGAGGCTGCAGGAATACAAAGTATCAATATGTAGAAGGTCTGAAACATGGTATTACCATTGTTAAATATATACATACCAGGCTTAACTCAAGGTAAATATGTTGCAATTTACATTTAAAACGGATTTTACTTATGATATACAAATACCTGAATGAATAGAAACAGAAAAAGGTATAAGCCTTATAAGTTGATCACAACAGATAGATCTTCCACTGACTGACAGGAGGACATAAAATGCCCCAAGTTGAAAATCTCTTCCATGTTACAAGCACTCCTACTACAGAGATGAGAACTGTACCCAGAACATTCCCCAGACGCTACTAGGAAGCCAGAGGAGGGTGGGAAATTGTGCCATTCTCACAGTGTCCTCAAGGGCAGCAATGGGGAA
>NW_012273944.1:0-3058 GCF_000151885.1 Dipodomys ordii
CTGTCCCTCAGCTCTTCAGCTCAAGGCTAGCACTCTACCACTTGAGCCACAGCGCCACTTCTGGCTTTTTTTTCTTTTTGCTTATGTGGTGCTGGGGAATTGAACCCAGGGCCTCATGCATGCAAGGCAAGTGCTCTACCACTGAGCCACCTTCCCAGCCCGTAACCATCTCTTTCTTGATTCTTCGTGCTATTCCACTTTTTCTCTTCAGTATAAAATCTTCCCGTTGTTTACCTAGCTCTTCTCATCCCAGAGTCACAAGGAGGAAGATTCTTGTGACATCACCCCAGAAATCTCTACCTGCTCTTTTTCAATGAAAATTAACTTCTTGTGGAAAATCACCATTGTAATTATTTTCAAAATTAGGGACAAACCACCTATGAACTTCCCAGAGGAATAAAAAAAATAGAATTGTAATGGAAAAGATCCAATATTAGATTCTCATGTCCTAAGAAACCCAGTATCCATTACCTCCCTGCAGCCTGTTCTAGCCAGATTTTGTTAGGGGAAGTGGTAATTATCTTTTTCATAGTCAGGAAATATTGATGCAAGACCTCTAGTTCTGGTGGGACTGGACATGATTTACATGTTACTTTGGGAAAACCTTGTGTTTGAGAGAATAGCTTAGCTTTATCATGTGAGGCTCAGTGGCATTCTTTTTTTTTTTTTTAGGTCCAAGATTGAGACTTGAACTTAGTACCTGATGCTTTTGCTCATTGGCTAGCACTCTACCATTTGAGCTATACCTCTATTCCCCTCAATGAAATTCTTTTATGATGCAACACACAGAGAAAGGATCAGCTAGAGACCTCATAGATATCTAGATGCAGTTTTTGCTTAGCTAAAGAGATATATAAAGCCTCAACAAAGGCAGGAAGCCTAAGAGATGACTTGTGCATAAAAATGGTCATGAAGATGAATCTGAAATAGTGGCTTTTCCCAGATGTCAGTGACCTAGCTCTCTATATTCATTTTTTGGGGGGTGAAGGGAACTTGTTTCTATCTTTTTTTTCCCTTTTCTTCTGGTCCTGGGGCTTGAAATCAGGACCTGGGTGCTGTCCCTGAGCCTCTTTGTGTCAAAGTTAGCACTCTAAAACTTGAGCTACAGCACCACTTCTGGCTTTTTTCTGAGTAGTTTATTGCAGATAAGAGTCTCAGGTACTTTCCTGCCTGGACTGGCTTTGAACTGCAATCCTCAGATCTCAGTCTCCTGAGTAACTAGGAGTATGGCTCCCTCCTTATGTTTTTTTAACAGAAATTTTCCTGCAATGTTTGAGTTTGCTAAGCCAATTTCAATGATGGGCAAGAAGATAAATCTAGCATGTTTGACAATAGCATTCCATAGGGATCAGCCTTTTTATTTTTCCACACTGAATTCTCCTGTGATGATTTTCTAGCCCCTGAAAGTCTTCTTGCCATACTGCGCTTTCTGTTTCCTCAATGAGCCAATAGGTGGTGGTAATGGGCCAGCAGAGAAGCACCTGCTAAGGCAGCTAGTTCATTGTCATGAATGTCCTGGAGCAGCTGTGTGCTTTCAGTGAACACTGGAGTCTAAATACACACATGGTAGAGCTGGCTACTCTGAGCAGCCTGGCTTAGGGAAGAGGTTATCTTTCAAGGGTTATTTATCTTCTTTAGCTAGAAGGTCTACCTACATATGAAATGGGCTACAGAATCAAGTAGTCAGGCTTCATCTGAACACTCATCACAGGTTTCTAGGTCACCAAGGATGTGTCAGGTATGGTCTTTGCCATGGAAGGAGCTGGAAAATCCCCAAGCATATGGTCTAAACCCAGAGAAGGCCAAGGGAAGGCACACACATGGAAACAACAAAATGGGCAAACGGACACAGAACAATTCCATATGCAGAGTAAAGCTATGTGGAGAAGGGAATGAGAGGGAAAGAGAGAGAGATGACTGAAAACCTGGGTAAGACAGGGGCTATGTGCTGCTGGGCTGTTCTGGGAAGAACTTGGGAGTAACCTGATTTTTTAAAGGGAGATACTGTCTGTCTGTCTGTCTCTCTCTCTCTCACACACACATATACCCTCACTCTCCCTCTTCGCTCTATCACTGTCTCTGTCTATCTCTCTCTCTCTCTTTCTCTCTCTCTCACACACACACCCTCACTCTCTTTCCCCCCCTTTGTCACTGTCTCTGTCTGTCTGTCTGTCTGTTTTGCTCTCTGGCCACATGATGGATTTATACTGATCCTGTAGAAGATGGGGCAGTTTAGGCTATAACAGTTAGCCAATCAGGCTGGTGATCCAGAAAGAGCCAGTTGGGAGAAACTGCCATTGTGAGGTTTCTTGTCTCTTAGCAATATATTAATGTAGAGGATATCTGAACATCATTGGTGAGCCAGACTCAGAGGCTCGAACAGGGCTTGACTTGTCTGACACGTTGCATTCTATACTCTTGTTCCCAGACAACTCTCAGCCCTCTGGAACTTTCTGTATAATGTATTGTTTTCTTTTCTAAAGTTTAGCTTTTAAGGATTAACAAAGATGGTGGGGCAAAAACTGTATCACAGTCTCCAATCACGGCAAGTGGAAGTTTGTATATTTGTTTTTAAAAAACTGGGCTTTGCCTTAAGGATTTTGTACCTCTTCAGCCATGCCTTTAGCCCTTTTTGCAGGTAGAGTCTCATATTTTTTTACCCAGGGCCAGCCTGGGACCAAGAACCTCCAATCTCTTTGCCTTCCATGTAGCTGGATTACAGGCAGGCAAACGTTCTTGGCCTATTTGTTACTCTTCTGTTGGTGTAATTTACACAGATATCTACTAGGAAGAACCTCACTTGCCTGAAAGGTTCATATAATATGAGTAGGCTGATTATTTTTAAAAAAATATGTTTCAAATTATTTGAATCTACATAACACAAGAAATATGACTTTCAAAAGACTCTACATAGAGCTTCCCTATGACCCAGCAATCCCACTTTTGGGCATTTACCCAAAAGTTCACAAACAAGACCACACTAAAGCTACCAGCACAGCTATGTTTATTGCAGCATTATTTACCATAGCTAAGATATGGAACCAACCCAGATGCCCCT
>NW_012273945.1:0-6865 GCF_000151885.1 Dipodomys ordii
AGACCCTATATGAAAAATAAGCGAAAAGGATGAGGATATGGCCTAAATGATAAAGTTCCTGTCTCATAAGTGCAAGTCTACCAAATAACAATAACAAAAAACAACAGCCGCATAGACCCACAGTGTGTATGTACGAATGTGTCTCCCTTTTAGTTCTTTTTGTCTGCTGTACACAAAACATGTAGGTTCTTCAGCAGGATTGGTTTATACTAAGACACCCCCCTCCCCCATACCTAGTACTTAGGCAGTGCATATACATTTACATCTCAGAGCCAGCGTGGTTAGCTGGCTGTGTTGGAGGGGGGGGCGGTGCGTGTATGAGATGCTGAGTCCTAGCCCACACTGCGCCATGTGGTGAAGGATTCCGAACAAATACCACTACATTCCTGTGAAGGGCAGTCACAGCCAGAGCTCAGGGTTACTGGGGAGCTGGCCCTAGCTCTACCTGAGGGAAAGGGGGAGTCAAGGTAGGAAGATGATATTCCTGCAGGGAATAACACTGTTGGTAAAAGTGGGAGCTAGAAGTGAGGGAAAAGGTGCCAGACCTGGGGTTGAACTCAGGACCTAGGCACTGCCCCTGAGCTCTCTTTGCTCAAGTGTAGTGCTCTACCGCTTTGAGCCACAGCACCACTTCCAATTTACAGGTGATGAATGGGAGTAAGACTAGCCTAGGCTAGCTTTGAACTGTGATCCTCAGATCTCAGCCTCCTGGGTCGCTAGGATAACAAGTGTGAGCCACCAGTACCAGCACACGCTAACTTTAACAAGCGGAAGTAATTTCATCGGAAAGGAACAGTATTCGTCCACGAGAAGCAAACCCAGGGCTGCTCTCCTGTCCCTTTAGTTAAAGATGGCTGTGGGGCTGTCTGCTGTGGCAGGGAGTCACTTGCCTCCATGTTCAGGAGGACAGCCTCAGTCTCCTTCCTGAAGCTTCCAGGGCTCAGTGGCCACGTGATGAGAAGACACAGTTTTATGGAGCCTCACATTTTATTTAGCCTTACTTAGTTTACTTGCTATTTCTGTGATTGTACAGGAAACGGGAGGTAGAAATGCTGGGTACAATATATGTCCTACTGCCGCTGGTTGAAAATATCTGACGAGTTGATTTCTTTTGCTCTTCATTCAAGTAGACAGGGTAAACTCTCAAGATTCTGTCAAAGGGAATAGTAGTTGGGAAGGGAAATTACTAAGGAGGATCCTCTTAAGGAACACACAGGCCAATGTCTACGTGCATCTGATCATATAAAATATTTATTGAAAAAAAAATAGGAGTTGGAGGCATGGCTCAGTGGGTAGAGTGCTAGCCAAGAGTGAAAGCGTCTGGTACCAGAGTTTGAGTCCTAGTCTCAGACCTAAACAAAAAAAGGAAAAGAGAGAAATCTGGGCCTGGGCGCTGTCCCTCAGCTCTTCAGCGCAAGGTGAGCACTCTACCACTTGAGCTACAGCGCCACTTCCGGCTTTTTCTGCTTATTGTGGTGCTGAGGAATTGAACCCAGGGCCTCAGGCATGCAAGGCAAGCGCTCTACCACTGAGCCACCTTCCCAGCCCCATACCTACTTTGTTAAGTGGCATAGAGATGCTTTTAAAATGTCTTTAAAATTGCATGCATGTCTTTGCCACTGTGTCTGCCTTAGGAAGAAGATGTTCTGAGGTGGATGGAAATCTTCAAAGTCATGCTTAGTTTCCTCTGAGGTTCTGTCTCCCTCTCCCCTCCTTCCCCCTCCTCTCCCTCCTTCCTGTTTGGATGCCAGGCCTCTGCCACAGGTGCCGCCGGTGCTCAGTGGCCACGTGGGCATGCACTTGGTGCACAGTTGCTCACTGGCAGCTTCATCCTGAGCACTGATGCTTTGAGCTGGGACAGCCTCACAGTCTGCTTTCCTTGAAGGGCCTAGGACCTCCCCCCTCCCCTCCCCTTTGTCTTCAGGTCTCCCCTCAGCTCCTCCCCTCCTCTGTCCCCTTCTTCCCTCTCACCTCTTCCCTCCCTTCCTTTCGTCCTTTCTCCCCTTCTCTCCCCTCTCCTCCTACCTCACCATCCCCATTTCCCCTCCATTCTCCCCTCCCTACCCTCTATTCTTCCCATCCCCTTTCCTCTCCCCTCCTTCCTGCTTCCTTCTTTCCTCTCTCCTCTCCCCTCCTTTCCCTTCTGCCCTCCTCTGCCCCTCCCTCTCCTCTTCTCTCCTCTCCCTTCTTTCCTATCATTTCTCTCTTTCCCACCTTCTACTCCCCCCCCTTTCTTCCCCCCACTCTCTTTTTCCATGTTTCTCAGCACTCCCCTCCCTGGGCCTTCTACTCTCCCCTCTCCCCTGCCCTCCTCTCTTCCCCCCTCTCCCCCTACTTCTCCCCTCATTCCCCCCTGTTCTCTTCTCTCAGGCACTGGCTCTGTGTGTTGGGTCGCGTACTTTGGCATGTCATTCCATCCTTGTGCTCTGTGACCTGACAGTGTGCCTTTCTTTCTCCTTGCAGGGTAAGAAGAAGAAGAGGAAGAGAGAAAAACTCCAGGAGTCCACATCAGGTAGGCACCTGGTGACTTTGCATCAGTGCTCAGCTTCTGCAAGCAGCTTGTACAGTAGTGGGCACCTGACCTCTGACGTTCTCTCTGCTTTGTTCTGTGGCTGTCATGTGTGACGCTTGAGCTCTGCTCTCCTTCCTGAGATTCCTTAAATGTTTCCAAAAGACTTTTCTTTGTACGTGTGGGGCTGTAGAGGTTCTGTGAAATGCTTGCCCAACCCTGACACCTGAAATCCAGAGTGGGAAGTGTGTGTATGTGTGCTCCTCTGTGCTTTAACACCTCTGCTTTTCTTCTGTTTGCACACTCCTTTAAAATGTTACCTTCTGTAGTAATTATACACCAGGCTACTTCGTATCCCTTTGAGAATTTGCTCTGTGATGTGGGTTTTTAAGACTAACAAATGTAACAGGGATTATCTTTCTTGTGTATTGGTCCCAAGCATTGGCAAGACCCCATTTTATTCCGTTAAAAAATTACGCCACCCCCTGTGCTGCACAGATAAAAAATGGCTGGCATGAGCACCATGAAATTGTAAAGCAAACACATGGACAAGATGTTGTAGCTACTACGTGTTTGGAATGTACAGAAACTTCTTCCACAAACGTTTGTTAAAGACACAATTTTCTGCAGGTACAGGTCCAAGAATGACAGCTGCCTACATCTGAAACATGGTAAGAACCACTCTCTGGTCCCTCGCTGAGTAGCTATAGAAAGAAACCCATGCTTATGAATCTTCCTGTTCAAGCCAGTCCATGCAGCATCCCTCCTGAAAGAGGAAAACACCACCAAACGCAAACTGATGCTTTCTTGTTTTTTTAAATTTATTGTTTGTGCAAGTACCAGGACTTGAACTCAGGGCCTGTGCACTGTCTCTTAGCTTTTTAGATCTAGGCTCACACTCTACCACTTGAGCCCCCAGTTCTACTTATGGCTTTTTAGTGGCTAATCTGAGATAAGAGTCTCATGGATTAGTCTGCTTGAGTTGACTTTAAATGGTGATCTTCAGATCTCAGCCTCCTGATTGGCTAGGATTATAGGCTGGCTAGGATTATAGGCAAAGTCACCGGCACCCAGCAAAACTGATAGGTTTCATATCTGCTACATTGCAATATAATGTTTTCCCTTCTACCCCTTGTCCTACTTTCTCTCGTCCCATCCCTCCCCTCCCCTCCCCAACTTATCTTCTCAGTCATTTCTTAATGACTAGTGGTACAACTGCCTTAAAAAAAGAAAAAGGCAGTTAACCAGGGGTGTCTGAGGACCATTCTAGCCACATTCAAAGTTGCTTCTCCCTTGGGAGTTTTCTCAGCTGAAATGATGTGTAGACTATTTCATCGATTTTATTTTTTCTATTACTTTAAAAGATGGCATGGGGAATTACGCGATTCACCCTGTTTCTTCTATCAGGTGGTTGTTTTTTTTTTTTTAAAGATTAAGAATTATTGCTAGATTTCACTCTATTATTTTAGTGTTTTGTTTATTTCTACTCTCCCCTCCTAGTCCTGGGGCTTGAACTCAGGGCCTGGGCACTGTCCCTGAGCTGCTTTTGCTCAAGGCCAGCACTCTGCCACTTGAGCCACAGCACTACTTCTGGCTTCTGTTTATGGGTAATAAGGAATTGAACCTAGGGCTTCATGCATGCTAGACAAGCACTCTACCACTAAGCCACATTCCCACTCCATCTACTCAATTCATTTATTTCTATCCATGTAACCTACTAGCCTAGCAAAAACAGACTTTGGGAATCAGAGTCTTAGTCCTCATGAAGGTCGAATTCACAGTATAGTGCATCTTCTTACGGTGATAATTCTTCTCAGTGGAGTCAATTCTGCCCTCTCTCTCTCCAGAAACCCACATGGAACCTGTCAGTAAGCCCTGTTGGCACCCTTGTTGGAGTGTCTTGTGTCTCACATCACCGGCCACAGTAACCTCACACTTTCCCTCTGACTGTCCTACATGAAAGTTGTTTTTTTTTTTTTTTTGGTCCCTGCCAGTTCCCCCTGGAGCGATTTTCAAATTACTTAGTGTTGCTTCTCTACTTCCAATGTTGATCAGCATTTCTATGGCCTGGCGTCTCCAGGCTTGGTAAGGGCCTGCCTCTCCCCCCCCCCCCCATTGCTCCTTCCCTTGCTCTCCCTCTCTCCCCATTCCCAGCCCACTTACCGGTTTCTCTGTCAAAATTAGTGACAGCGAGAGGGCACTGCGCATGCCCTGCCGCAGGAAGGACGGATCTGTGCAGTGATTCTTAGAAAAACGTTACCTTACAGACATTTGTTCCTCACTAAACTAGGTGACCTTGCTGAAGCTCTTAGAACTTAATTTTGGCACTGAAACCTGAAGCAGCTCTCCCAAGAAAATGTTATCTCCAGATAGATTTAATTTTCTAATCAGCTGACAGCCATATACTCCAGCTTTCTAATCTTTTTTTTTTTTTTTGCCTCATCTGAAAAATAACATGAATCCCATGAACCCTATCTGCAACCTGCAGTTGGGATGTGTGAGGTACACCTGGCCTCTGGCGCATAGTCGGAGCTCAGAGATGTTTGTTTTCCCCACTACTGGAATCTGGAGAAGCTTTTCCTGATCTTCATTCCAGGTTTTACAAGACCCCCTTATACTCATTTGAAGATACCAGACTGCTCTAGACTAATCCTTAACGTCTCTGAGTGGCTGGCTTTTTCTATGGTAAAGCTACCCTCCCTTCAGCTTGTCCAAAACCTCCTCACAGGTGATGGGCGCATCTTTCCTCACCCAGCAGCTCTCAGTCAAAGGTCTCTCGCTAGGTGTCCATCTGGCATAGTTATGGGCGCGCAACAGTGGCTTCATCTTGGCCCCTTCCGCAAGGAGCTCTAGTCTTGGAGAAGTCAACTTGGTCAATATTCCTTGAGAGAATGCTACCCTATTTCATGACTGGTCACTCTCCTCCCCCCGACATGCCTCTCCATAATGAGGTACCCAGCAGCTGCGTGCTGAGGGCTAGCCCTCACTCATGCGCTGTCTACGTGAGGTTGCTGGTCCTGGAGCTTAAACCCAGGGCCAGGGCCCTGTCCCTGGGCTTTTAATTTTTTGTTCTATTGTTTTGCTCAAGGCTAATGTTCTACCACCTGAGCCACACCTCCACTTCTGGCTTGTAGGAGTGGTTAATTAGAGATAGAAGCATCTGATGGACTTTCTTGTCCAGGCTGGCTTCAAACCACGGTCCTCAGATCTCAGCCTTCCAAGTAGCTGTGATTACAGGTGTGAGCCACTAGTGCCAGGCTGCCCTTAAATTATTAAAGCCAACTATTTCTATTACACACACACACCCACAGAAATGTACTTTGGTATTTACTTTGATGTAAAAGCTGAGGCTGAGTCCTGAGATTTACCCCCTTTTCTTGTTAGAAAATTAGCAGCTATCGTATCTTTGCTACGCATTGTTTTAGTTAGAGAAACAGCAACTCCCTTTCTACCTGCTATAAAAAAGAAAATTGTCATCAGGCTGCCACCACCACCACTGGATGAGGCTCCTACTGCGTGCCCTTTGTCAGGGTGTTGTGTTCCTCTTCTTCTCATAGCTGTGTGACTGGGATAGCCTTGTTCCCCTCCCCACCCCACTGTGGAGAGAGAGCTGGTGGTTCGTTTGATAAGAACTGTGGAGCAGAGAGCAGCACAGATTTGCACTCAGAGGGATCTCACTCACTTAGAAACGATAACATTCCTGTTGGTCCCCCCCCCCATTAGTGTGTGTGTACGCACGCATGTGCACATGTATGCCTGCCTGTACTAGGGCTTGAACTCAGGGTCTTGTGAACTCACTAGGCTTTTTCTCTCTGTTGCGGACTTTGGAATAGCTGGGTTCTATTTTTGGTTCTGTTCTCATTTTGTTTTTTGAGAAATCTCCATACCAGCTTCCCTGGTATCTGTATGAATTCACATACTTGCCAAAAACGTATGAGTTCCTTTTCCCCTGCATCTTCAACATTTGTGTGTGCATGTACTTGTACACATGTATGTATGTTTGATAACACCCACTGTGACTGGAATACAGGGAATCTTTTGCATATGTGCCAGTACTAGGACCTGAACTCAGGGCCCATGCTGTCTGCTTGCTTGCTCACAGCTGGTGATTTACCACTTGAGCCATACCTCTAGTCTAGCATTTTGCTGATCAATTAGTCTCAGACTTTTCTGCCCTGGCTGGTTTCAAGCTGCAGTCCTCCACTTCTCAGCCTCCTGAGTAGTTGACAGGTGAACCACTCAAACCTGGGTGAGATGAATCTTTATAGTGTTTTTGTTTTTGTTTTGTGCCAGTTGTGGGGCTTCAACTTTGGGCTTGGGGACTGTTTCTGAGCATTTTCTTTCTTTCTTTTTTTT
>NW_012273946.1:0-1271 GCF_000151885.1 Dipodomys ordii
GCCTCAAGCATAAAGCATTGAAAGCAATTCCTTAATTGTATGCAAAGTCCTACAAAATTGTATGATACTGGAAAGGCAGGCCTAATTTCAGAAAAAAACAATAACCATGGTAACTATGTGATTCCAGTTCAAAAGACACCAGAGAAAAAATAAAATAACATACACAAAAAAGACTTTTTTTTTTTTTTTTGTCAGTCATGGGGCTTGAAGCCTGGGCCTGGGCGCTGTCCCTCAGCTCTTCAGCTCAAGGCAAGCGCTCTACCACTTGAGCTACAGCGCCACTTCTGGTTTTCTGGTGGTTTATTGAAGATAGGAGTCTCACAGTCTTTCCTGCCCGGGCTGGCTTTGAACCGCGATCCTCAGATGTCAGCCTCCTGAGTAGCTAGGATTACAGGCGTGAGCCACCAGCGCCCGGCCTTGACACTATTTAGAAAGTTTGAGATAAAGCATACATTCTTTTAAAATTGTAAGAAGTGGCTAACTCAAATAAACTATCTTCTAATACAATCTATGAGGCACAAACCACACCAAATTAAGATAAACAGAGCTACCTGTCATATCACTGGATTCAGTATTATTCGGGGGATTCTTAACAAATCAATTAATACCACAAAAACAAATGAAGTAGGAATAGAGAGTAAGCAAAGTGATACTTGTGTGAGATTGGTAAAATCCTCTGGAAAATCTATTTGTAGGCTTGGATTCAGATTGATCTACATTATTTTTTAGCACCTCTTTATTATTAGTTTGTAGTTGGATACTGACTGAAAGTAGGTGCCTAATAACTATTACTAGAATAAGTAGTATGTATAATAATAGTAATAAAAATCAAACTTGGGTTTAGTAAATAAATGAAGAATCATCAGCAACTTTCTTACTAGCTACAAGGTCCACTTTCCTTGGCTTAATTCGCCCTCCAGAGCATACAACCACAACATGTGCAGTGTTCACCAATAGAATATCGCATGGGACTGTAGAGAACTTGAAACATAGTAAGTATCACTCAAAAACTGACCTTTTGATTATGTAAGGTTTAAAAAATGTTAATTGGAAGAATAGTAAGTGGCAAGTGGCTGCCTTTTTGGAAATTAATCTCTAGATGATCTTATGGTTCACCTGGCTTGCTATTGTTAGGTTGATGATTGCCAGTGTAACTGTCCAGTTTATTTTATTTTATTTTTTTGAGTCCGGTCGTGGGGCCTGAACTCTGGGCCTGGGTGCTGTCCCTCAGCTCTTCAGCTCAAGGCTAGCACTCTACCACTTGAGCCACA
>NW_012273947.1:0-1913 GCF_000151885.1 Dipodomys ordii
TAAGATGATTTCTTTGTTGCTTTGTATGTCCCTCCCCCACAGTATAACCCCTGCTTTCACTGTATTTGATGTTGGTATAATTTGTGGAGGGGAAGGCAAAAAACAAATTGTTTAAATAGGGATACAGGTGGACCCATTGCAACAATGAGATGTATAAGTTGTTATGTTGAAAACAAACTTTACAACTTTGGTGGGGGGTGGGGCGGGTGGAGGGTAGGGAATGAGAAGGGATGGAAGGGGAAACAAAGGAGGAGGCTACAATGCTTGAAAAGAAATGTACTTATTACCTTGCCCATGTAATTATAACCCCTCTGTACGGTATTTCCACAATAAAATAAATAAATAAAATATGTGAGACAAGTAAAAAATTAAAGGATAGAATTTAAAGTATTTAAAAGAATGGGTAAATAAAAAAACCAAATAAATTTGAAAAGGAAGATTAGCGAAATAAAGAAATATTTAAAAGTATTTTGTAAACATTTTGCCCCCAAAAAACTTAAATGACACAGATAAGTCCTTTGAAAAAAATCTAACTTCTGAAAATGTATACACACACACACACACATACACACAGAAAAAAATTTGGTCACATATCAACTTTAAAACATGAATCTAAATTAAAATATTACCATTTTTAAAAAACTCACCAGTTTTTTTTAATGTATATATTAAAAACCTCTCCAGGCCCAGAAAGCTTCACCAGTGAATTTATCCAAACACTTAACAAAATGATAACAAAATAAGGGGAAAAGTAACCTCAAGCTCCAAATACAGTTTGTTAGAAATCTTGTTGTTGATCACTCTATCTCTTAACCTCTCGAGTAACCTGAACCAAAGCACCCTATCCTCAGGCTCTCCCTTTGAGCAAGGGCAATCAACTATTTCCACTCAAATCCCAAAGCAGGCGAGAGCAGCCTGCCTAAGCATGGCAGAAGCAAGAAGCCTGCAGGCAAAGGAAGCAAAGTAGCACTGGGAGAATTGCAGTGTCTAGAAGCCAGCAGGAAGCACAATAGAGCAGGCTAAGGTTGTCCTCCAGCAGCTACCAGGAGAAACAGACAGAGAGAGAGACAGAGAGAGAGAGACAGAGAGAGAACTAAGTAAGAGAAAACAAAGATGAGGAAGGGGCATTTAGAAAAGCCACAGCCTGGGCACTATAGGTTCTCAAGATAAAGAGGATACTTCCAAAGCAAAAGAGGCAATTGAGTTCTTCATCTGACCACAAGAGACATATTACTTTCTTCTGATTTCATGCCTATCCCCTGCTCAGGACTTCTGAGAAACCACAAACATCTCAGAAGCAGAGACTTCAATATTCATCATACTTGGTTCTCCCAACTCTAAAGCAGAGCCATTCTCCCAGAACAAATTGCATGCATAGGATCCCACTGAATACCCAGGAAATGCATCCAAATAAAATATGAAATTGCTGACCTCTAGAAGCTTTGTGCCTCGGAGGGGAGAAAAATGTTCATCTCTGACAAAGCCTCAGTAATGTATGCTGGCTGGCTTCCATTTGCCCTCATCACTAGCTCTTCTGCTGTCCACCCTCTCCAAGCTGCCTGCATGCAGCACGGTCCATCAGCATCAGCTGTCTTCCATATTGCACACTCAGCACCTATTGGTTTTCTGGCTCCCTAGTTGGGTCCATTCAATGGTGATGCTAGCATGAAGTAGGCATGAGAGGAAGAGGAGAATGTAGGTACCCCTGCCATGCTTGCCTGCAGAGGCCTGCAGGCTTAGACAGATGCAAGGATTCTGCTCCTGTCTGGCAGCTCTCATCATTTATTTCTGTCCCCAAGTTCCATTAACCACCCTTCCTTTACACCCTGTAGTGTCTCTTTCTCTCTCTCTTTCTCTCTCTCTCTCTCTCTCTCTCTCTCTCTCTCTCTCTCTCTCACACACACACACACACA
>NW_012273948.1:0-1107 GCF_000151885.1 Dipodomys ordii
AAAAAAAAAAAAAAACTTAACTAGCAAATACTCCACAAGT
Source organism: Dipodomys ordii (assembly GCF_000151885.1). NCBI lineage: Eukaryota > Metazoa > Chordata > Mammalia > Rodentia > Heteromyidae > Dipodomys > Dipodomys ordii. The sequence goes on from NW_012273948.1 coordinate 41, forward strand.
CATGTTAGTTTTGTCAGCATTAGGGAAATGCATGAATAATTGCTTGCTTAGAGATATTGAATTAAAGAGAAAGATATGTGACTATCACTAAAACAATGTAACCCAGAATTTTTCTGTGACATTGGAATTTGATGTTAGAGATTGTGATTTACCACAATTAGTATATTATCAGCTGGTATTTGCTGCTTCATCGTTGATGCATTGTAAATATTTGGTTCTGTCAGTACACAGTTTTCCTAATTAGCACAAGCATTTCAAGAAGGACAAAACGTATAAGAAAAATCCACATTTCTTCCCTTTCAGTTTCTTCACTTTCGTTCCTATAGAAAAAGTTAGACGTTGTAATAATTGTTTTGCTGCACCTTGTTCCTAACAAAGACCCAGTCAGTTGAAAAAGATACAGAGTATGTTTGTAAGGGACCTTGTATCTTTGACCTAAACCCATATAGAAAGAGAGAGAGAGTCTTGAAACTTGAACTCAGGGCGTGGGCACTGTCCCTGAGTTTTTGGTGCAAGACTAGCACTCTACCATGTGAGCCATAGCTCTACTTCTGGCTTTTTGGTGGTAAATTGGAGAGAAGAGTCAAGATATGCTACATAATCAGTTTGTATGAATCTCAGTTATGTTATTTATGTTAAAATTGTGCTGTGTCATCTTGGGAGATGCTTTATCCAAAGAAAATGTTAGAGTATTGAAGTTGATGTATACTTTTTAACTAGTAATTAACAGATACGTATGTCAACAAGTAAACACAGAATGCTAAAAGTGAATATTATCTGAAGTAATTAATAATTGTAATTGGGGACTTTGATGTATTTATTCTTACTACAGGTGTTTAAAAGAACTCCTCCTGGTGTTCGGAAAATAGTAATTGCTACCAATATTGCAGAGACTAGGTAAAAATGGTTATAAATATCAACTATTAATGATTACCCATTCATTAAAATATGACAGTCTGTCTTCTCTATGAGATGCTTCGTAATTTCTTAAAAATATTTTCTTTTTTTTTAACTAGCCGTGATAGTAAAACTTTTGTCCTTTTTTTTTTTTTTTTTTTTTTTTTTTT
>NW_012273949.1:0-3910 GCF_000151885.1 Dipodomys ordii
ACACAGAGAAAAGCCAACTGAAGACAGTAGGAGCTGGCCATTTTAGTAAGTCAAGGAGGGAGGCCTCGGGATAACCCAAATCTGCAGAGACCTTCTACTGCAATGACCCAACTCCCTGTTGGCTCACAGTTTCAGAACTTTCTCTGTGGTTTCTTGGTTTTGTTGCCTTTGGGTCTGTGGTAATATAGCAGGGAATAGTACTGCTACACTTATAAGGGTTAAAAGCAAAGAGAGGAAAGAAGCCATAGTCCCAACGTCCCCTTGAAGGGACCTAACTTCTTCCCACCAGGCCCCACCTCCCAGTGGTGCCACAAGACTTTAACACATGATCCTCTGAGGATAACTAAGCTCGAAACCGTAGCACCTTGATTTTGGGCTTCCAGCTTTCAAACTGTGAAAACATATATTTTCATTGGTTAAGCCGCTCAGTTGGTGGTATTTTGTGCCAGTCTCCTTGGCAGATTAATACAGAAGAAAGTGCAGTTCAATTGCTTCTGACAGCAGACCACTTCTGTTCCACCCAGGACCTGTTCTGCATTATGAAGCAATTTAAGAGGATGTTCCTTGAAGTCACATGGGCTGATGTTATTTTTTGATAAGATCTCAGAGGCAGAGATTTCCAACATAGGAAATGCCTATATTTAAGGGCCTCATGATAGGAAATGTTTATATTTAAGGGTCTCCAGAGTTATTGCAACAAGTTCATTAGAAATTGCTCTCTCTCTCACACACATACACATCCATATATATGCATTATATTTATACAATATATAGATATATCTAAATCTATCTCTGTATTATAGATATATTATAGATAGATAGATAGATAGATCATAGCGTGAATCTTTGCAGGAAGGAAAGACTATGAGATTCTTATCTCCAGTTAACCACCAAAAAGCCAGAAGTAGAGCTCTGGCTTAAGTAGTAGAGTGCTGGTCTTGGGGAGAAAAGCTCAGAGACAGTGCCCAGGCCCTGAATTCAAGCCCCAGGACTGGCATAACACACATGCACACATACACCCCCAAAAACCCAAAGCCAAGAGAGGTAGCTTGATCCCTATACTCCTAACTACTCAGGAGGTTGAGATTGGGAGGATTTCAGTTCAAGACTGGCCCTGGAAAAAAATTCACAATATCTTATTTCAACCAATGAAAATCTGGATGTAGTGGCTGGCTTAGGCCAAAAAGCAAGACATCATTAGGGGAAAGAAAACTTACAGCAAAAGGGACTAGGAGCATGGCTTAACTGTAAAGTTGAGTTCAAACCCCAGTGCTTCCCAAAAGATACATAATTAGAACTAAAATTACATATCTGGCTTATTAACTTAAACTAAAAAAAAAGAGAAAACCCACAAGTGAGTCAATGGAAAGAAAGAAAAGCTCTTAAGAGCTTTCATTTTAGTTTGTATTTGTAAATAAAACATACCACAAACATGTCTAGGACTGGGCCTCATTGAAGGCTTAGCCATTCCTCTGTCTGGAGAGGGCTCCTACTGAAAGAGTTCACATTGTTGCAAATTTCCCATGATGCTTTTGGGGTGCCCACCTGGGCACATATTCCCACCTATATGCAAGCTACTTTAGATGCCTTTCTTTGCTTCATGCTGGCTCCAGAGAACTGAAGCACAAGTAAACACCAGGCATGCGAAGTGCCCTCTGGAGTGTTTTCCTTTGATTTCTATGTGTTCCTCAGCTCTCTTAATAATGTCCAAGAACTACTACTGTCACATAATTTTTGTTTACTGTTGCTTGCACCAACACACACAGGTAAGGCAGGGACCCACCACGTTCAAAAGGCATTTTGATCCCTGTGCTGAAGGGAGCAAGCCTTTGAAGAGGAGCAGGGTCAGTGGGAACTGAGTTCAAAGTACTCCCTAAAGGTTAGGAAGCAAAAGAAGACTTCAAAAAGTTCAGTCTTTGGTGAATCTAAATATTCAAATGAATTTCTGCTGCAGGCAAACCCTCCTACACTGGGCTGTAGGGAGAAGAGCTGGGACCAGGAACTTCAGGATAAAAGATGCAGTGTTGCTGGAGCAAAAGTTTTTAATTTACTTAAAAAAAAACCCTGAAAATTGAAATAATTCTTTCAATGACACATTCTGAAAGGGTTGGATAATGACCATGTATGCCCCTTTTAAAATACAGATTTTCATTGCAAATATTGAGCACTTTGTGGAATGACAATACAGTAAACACTTGATCCACATCAGCTCATAGCTACATATTTTGTTTGGGAATACTCTGTTGCATAATATAATGCAAGTTAATGCTAGTTAATGATGGCTGTGAACAGCAAAACTAACTTCCCTACATGGTTATGTTGAAGATCCTTTCGTTGGAGAATTAGTCCCAGGAACCCAACTTGAAATCTGTAAAAACACATTGGCACAGAATAACAATGGAATAAATGTTGGTTAAAGCAGTTTGGTTGGCATATTTGGTATATTTTGGGTAAAAGAGGCTTTACGTGTGGGTGTTAAACCTAGGAACTGGATTCCATTGTTTCCACAACAAAATTATAGTTTGAGCTAGGCAAGAAACAACATTTTGGAATGTGACCCCAGTCAATAATTAGGGAAAGTTTATGGTACTCGCTGAGAGTACCATAACTAAGACCATTTCTAAGATCGTTCTCAAAGGTTTGGAGTGCCTGGTATTCACACTCATGTTAAAAGAAGGGCTGGGAGTGACTTACTTCTAACTTACATTATTTGGTAAAGTGGATGAGATAGTAGTATTAGGACTGAGTTTTATAAGATAATTGGTTCTTTTCTGTTAGCAGGCATCCTCCTTTGTTGACTCTGATTAAGTAAGCTGCCACATTGAGAATGATTTCTTTGAAGGTCTGAATCTGGTCAACAGCTCCAATCAGTCCTCCACATAAGACTCCAACTCTGGTGTCACCCTGAGACTGAGAGTCCTTGTAGCACAACTGGATCATGTATGGGTGCTTTAACTATAGAAACTGGTAGCAAAGACTCATCTAACTATTATGGCATTACCCATATGTGCTCGGCCCCCTGGACTAGTTTACTTTTATTTATCTTCTTGTCTAGCAAATTAAGGAATTTGTCACAAAAGGACTCCTCCATTCCTGTTGAACTTCCCCAGTACTCTCCATGTTATATTTAGTGAATTGTCAAATCTATTCCTATATTATTAGCATTTCCTTTACTATTCTTTAAAAGAAGGATGAGCCAGATGGCAAGACCATTCTAAAGTCATGCAGAAAGGCTGTTGTTTGCAAAAATACCTGCTCTCCAAGGTATATAAATGGTAAAGAAAAAAGAAAAAAAGTGTTATGAAGGTTCCAGAGAATAGGTTCCATATGGGAACTGGATTGAGTGTTGTTGTTGTTGTTATTGTTTGAAACAGAGTGTTGCTATGTAGCCTAAGTTTGCATTCAATTTACATTCTTCCTTCTATTGTCTCCCAAGAGATGGGATTACAGACATGTGTCAATGTACCTGAAATGGATTGCATTTTATTAATTTTTGGAGATGGAGAAATAGAGAATTATTTTGGAAACAATAGTTCAAACAATATGGTGAACTCCATTTCTGAAATTAAACTTTATATTTGCAATTAAAGAAAAAAAAGGACCAAAATGGTACTGAAAGACCTGAAAAGAACAGCTACAACATGCAGTTCCTTTTGGAGCTAGAGGAGTTATAATGGTTTGCAAAACACAAACAACAAACAAACAAAAGATTAGAGCAGGAAAATGAACCCTTAGACATGTATTTTAATGTTTTTTCTTTCATGCATGTGTTTCTAACGCATTTATAAGACTATCTCTTTGTTGCTTTGTATGTCCCTCTCCCACAGTATAACCCCTGCTTTCACTATATTTGATGTCAGTATAACTTGTGGAGGAGAGGGGGAAAAAACAGTTGTTTAAGGATACAGGT
>NW_012273950.1:0-2160 GCF_000151885.1 Dipodomys ordii
ACATTGTTATTATATTATTCTGTTTTTTTTAACCAGGTATCATAGAGTTAGAAGTGGATGGAAAAATGTTGGAGTCACAGCTCAAGTGATAGAATGCTTGTCTAGCACATGTAAGAGCTTGAGTTCAAATCGTACTACCACCAATCAACCAACCCACAACAAAACCCTAAAAACCTTGCTCCCTGGTCTCTATCTCCCAAATATATAGTCTTTCAAGCTTTTGTCTTTATATCTATTTTCCAAGTTGATGAGCTCCCCTTGTGTGTTTTCTTGTAGTCTGTGTGCCATAAGCCTCTGTAGGACTCTGCAGTCTTTGACAGTCAGTCTGTCTTTCAAGTGTGAGAGATTGGAGACTGTAGAAGTTGACAGCTAAATGTGAAAATGTGCCTATGACCTATGACCCTGGTGAGCAGTTGTGCATATCTGTGAACCCATTAAAAACCATTGAGTCATAATGTTTAAATTAGTTAATTGTGTTATAGGTGAAATTCTGTCTCAGTTAAGTTTTTTTAAAAACAAAATGATCATCTCCTATTTGACCTTTCTTCTAGGCCATTAATAAGCTTGCAGACACAAATGTAGAAACACCTACTAACTCAAAAGTATGCATTTATTTATAGTTGTGTACTGCACTAACAAGAACGAAAGCTCACTGGGGGAAGGACAACCCTTAACTGTTTTTTGTGTCTCTTGCCCCTTGTGTGGTACATGGTACCTACTACACCCTCCCCGACTCACTTCCCTACCCCAAATCTCTGAAGTAAATGAATGAGCTGCTTTAGTAGTTCAGGGAGCTGGCTTATTATGTGGAGCATGTGAAGTTTTGCTTTGTGGAATAGCCAGGTTCCTGAGCTTTCGATTCAATGGTGTTCCTTTGTTCATCTAAGCTGCATTTTGGATTATTGTTCTTATTGTGTGGCTGAGTTTCCTGCCAAGCCTAGTATTGTAAAGCTGTTGGCTTTAACCTCCAACCAGGAAGGGAGGTTGGGCTGCCAGAGAGTAAGCTTGTCTTTGGAGCCATTGGAAATCCCATGACCAGGCCCAGGACTCTTCTATTCAGATGCGCTGGGCAGTATGTATTATTTTGTTAACGCTAGAGTATTAGCCCAGTCATCAAAAGTTGTTCCAGGAAATTGTAATGGATTCATATTATTTTTTCCCCCTTTCTCCCTCTGCTCAGCCTTTCCACTTCATCAGCTGCTATAGTTTGGATCTGGAATGTTCCCCAAAGGTCCCATGTTGAAGGCTTGGTCCCCAGCCCATGGCATCTCTAGGAGGCAGGGCCTAGTGGAAGGAAATGAGGTTCCTGGAGGTGTGCCCATGAGGGGATATTGGGATGCCCTGTCCTTCCTGTCTCTCAGCAATTCTTGGCTGTTGATGGTGAATATATGCTGTTCTCCACAATATAGTGTCTCCCCGTAAACCTCAAACCACAGGGCCAAACACAAGCCTTGGCTTTGTTCAAGTTGATTATCTCACAGAAAGCTGGCCAACAGACCAGCCTTGCCTTCCTGTATACTCAGGGTCATGAAAGATTGGAAGGTCTGGCTGAAAGATGCTATGTTCCATGCTTAGTATAAAGTTGAGGGCTCAGCACTCACTCAGTAGGTGTTGCTATTTATTCTATCACCAGTTTCTGGCTCAGGAGAGACCATAACCACTTGAAGATTAGATAATTGGAGGTGGCAAAGCAGTTTTGGATCAGGGTTAATAAATAGGTGACATGTTGCTGCCTGAAAGAAGTCCCCAGCTGTCCCCAAAACAGTAAAGCTCAACTGTCAAACAGATTTCCCTCAAGAGATACTTGGAAAGGAATGATGCAAATGTGTGAGCCTAATGTCAATGGCTTCATGTCAGGTTTATGCTCAGAGCCCGTCTGCCCTTGTGTCTGTCTGGCTATGACAGTTGTGGCAGGAATTGGCTAACACCCAAGAGGCACTTTCTGTCTGCCTCAGTTTACCTGCCCTCTGAGGTAGCAGAATATGAAATGTCAGGTTGCAAACTTTATACTGTGATTTATACTCCTATTATCAGCTTCCTACCACTTGGCAAATACCTTGAAAAGATACTATTTTTAGAAGTTGAAGTAAAAGATGGGTTTTGTGTTTGGGACTTTCAAGGGATGTCTATGTGTGTGTATATATATATATATATATATAT
>NW_012273951.1:0-1637 GCF_000151885.1 Dipodomys ordii
AAAAAAAAAAAAAGCTCTTTAAAAAATGAAAGAAATAAAATCATATCTCTTCATTTGAATTTGGATAAGTGACTCAAAATAAGTGAAAGATACATACTGTACATAATTCAAAGGTTCAAATACAGTATGAATCACTCATTCACTACTTTCACCAAAAATTAACCTGAATCTAATCATGAGGAAATAGTCAGAAAATCTAAATTGTATAACATGTCAGGGATAATTCATTTGGATCCTTCAAAAAAGATCATGACTAAACTAAAAAATTAAAGCATAATAAATATTCCCTTTTACCAAACATGGTGGCTCAAATCTCTAATCCCAGTACTCAAGAGGCTGAAGTGGGAAGATTATGATCTCAAGGCCTTAAAAAACAAAATGAATAAATAACAATTTAATAATAATAATACCCTAATAATAAATATAAGCAATGTGTAGTCCCTGAGTAGATTCTGAATTGAAAAGGAAGGAAGGAAGGAAGGAAAGGAGGAAGGGAGGAAGGGAGGGAGGGAAAAAGGAAGGGAGGGAGGGAAAAAGGAAGGGAGGGAGGGAAAAGGAAAGGATGGGAAAATAGGGGAGCAGAGAAGAAGAAAAGGGAGAAGAAGAGGAAGGAAGCCATAAAGCCATAAGAGAGAAAGAGGAAGAATGAAAGGAGAGCTATATAGCTATATACAAGGCATTTGTAGAATAATCGAGGAAATTTCAATGTTAGAATGTTAGAAATTTCAATTTTAGAAAGCATTGCTATGTTAATATTAAATTCTTAGGGAAATTGTATTGTGATTGTGAGAAGGGTGAAAAAGAGAACAATAAAATCTCATGACCTCTGCACTGTAATTCTAAAGACTCAACGCAATAAGAACAGGAAACTATATTACCAGAAAATCATAAGAAATCAATCACAATACAATTTGTAATGAAAAATAAAGAATTTCAGGCTGAAGTCCTTAGTGCATATATCTAAATAATGAAAATTACCATTAAAATATTCTCCTGCTTTTGCTGTTTCTCCAGAAAATAAGCAATTATGTTGAATAAAAGGATCATATTGGTAAGATTGCCTCTGCCAAAGAAAACCATTTTCAGGGGCTGGGAAGGTAGCTCAGTGGTAGAGTGTTTGCCTTGCATGCCTGAGGCCCTGGGTTCGATTCCTCAGCACCACATAAGCAAAAAGAAAAAAGCGGGAAGTGGTGCTGTGGCTCAAGTGGTAGAGCGCTAACCTTGAGCTGAAGAGCTGAGGGACAGCGCCCAGGCCCAGAGTTCAGGCCCCAGGACCAGACCCAAAAACAAACAAAAAACAAACAAAAAAACAGAAAACCATTTTCAATGCAGTAGAAAAAGAATCAACAAACTTAATGCAAAGGCCTATCTGTTAATAAAATGGCATTCCAACTTCTTATTGGTCAGCTCCCTTCAAACAAATCCATTGGAAATACATGATAAAGAAACTTCAAGTTTTCTTCTAAGTTTATTCATGTAATCAAAATGGGAAAATAATAGATTTCAAGACACATTTAAATAACCTGAAGCCGGGCGCTGGTAGCTCACGCCTGTAATCCTAGCTACTCAGGAGGCTGAGATCTGAGGATCGAGGTTCAAAGCCAGCCCGGGCAGGAGAGACCTTGAGACTCCTATCT
>NW_012273952.1:0-1156 GCF_000151885.1 Dipodomys ordii
CGCCACTTCTGGCTTTTTTCTTTTTTGCTTATGTGGTGCTGAGGAATCGAACCCAGGGCCTCAGGCATGCAAGGCAAGCGCTCTACCACTGAGCCACATTCCCAGCCCCTTGCCTATAGCTTTTTCACTCAAGGCAGGCACACTCTATCACTTGAGCCAGAGTTCCAGTTCTACCTTCTTGATGGTTAATTGAAGTTAAGAGTCACACAGATTTTCCTACCTGAGCTGGCTTTGAACCATGATCCTTAGATCTCAGCCTCCTGAGTAGCTAGGATTACAGGCATGAGCTACCAGTTCTGGGGCCTTAACTTTTTTTTAACATTAAAAATTACAAAAGAAAGGGGTGACATTATCCAAAAATAAATACTTATTGCCTACTTATGTAACTGTAACCCCTCTGTATATCACCTTTATAATAACAATAAAATTAATTATAAAGACAAAATTTTAGGGTGCACACTGCTCTGCAAGTGGTATTTTGTTATTGTCATGATTACAATCACTATTAGAAATGCTGAGAATCCATGCAAATAGAAAAAAATCATAGAATTAAAAAATATGAAGTATGTTAGAATTCAACAAATCTCAAATTACTAGACCCTGTCCTTTAGCTTCCTATGCCATTAATCCACTGACTTTGCTGGAGCCCCCCCACAATTATTCTAAATAATCCTCTTAAATTCAACTTAACCCACGTAGGAACATAATGACTAGTTGGAATCTAATTTGAGAATGTTAATTACAAATGAAAGATGTTATACTGTAGGAGCAAAATGGAATTCATCGACGCTTAATTCCAGGGACATTTGTAGAACTTAAGACAATGAGGTTGATGAAAAGTCCCGTATTATTCTTCTTCTCTAACAGTAACACTTCAATAACACTTCATACCTGTGTACTTTGAATACTGAAAACAAAACTAAGCAATGACCTTGCTGAATATTTTACTGTTTAAATCTAGATTGAAACAAAGGTGATAGAAACTTAAAATTCTACTCTGCCACTTTAGGTCTTTTAAAAATGAAGAATTTATAACACATTATAATCCTTCTCTTACCTCAACAATAGTGTTGCCATGACACTTGTTTTGAAGAGAATAATAGCTTTGTGTCAATTTTAAGTAAATTTACTTAAAATTCTTTCTTAAAAAAAAAAA
>NW_012273953.1:0-1375 GCF_000151885.1 Dipodomys ordii
AAAAAAATTGTTTTGTTGTTGTTGTAGGTCTTGAACTCAGAGCCTGGGTTCTGTACCCAAGCTCGTTCGATCAAGGCTAGCATCTACCACTTTGAGCCACAGTACCAATTCAGGTTTTCTGGTCGTTAATTGGAGATGAGTCTCATAGACTTTCTTGCCTGGACTGACTTTGAACAGTGATTCTCAGATCTCAGCCTCCTGAGTAGCTAGGATTACAGGCGTGAGCCAGTGATGCCTGGCATGAGATATATTTGATCTCAGCCTGTTTTTGTGTCAGTGATAGAGTTTGGTGGGGAGATAGTAAGGTATCTTTGGGCAGAATTTCCAATGGAAAGCAGAGCATAGTATTGCATGCCTATAATCCTAATACTTGAGAGGCTGAGACAAGAGGATTACAAATTTAAAGTCAGCTTGGGTTGCATAATACATTCCAGACCAGTCGAGGCTCTATAATGAGACCCTGCTGCAAACAAATAAAGGATTTCCAAGGGACAACATTTATTTGGAAAAAAGATCAGGAATATTTGATAGGTCTCTAGCATATGCACTTTCTTATTCAACCTTTATATTGTGAACCAGTTTGTTGATATTGTGTACAATTTTTTGGGCCCACTGTACTTAGTATAAACTTGAAATTTTTTTTATTCTTGATGTTAGGTGTGTACTTAATATATATTAAATAATTTTCTAGAAATTAACAGTTTGCTTTAAGTTTAAAACATTACTAGCGGGGCTGGGAAGGTGGCTCAGTGGTAGAGCGCTTGCCTTGCATGCCTGAGGCCCTGGGTTCAATTCCTCAGCACCACATAAAGAAAAAAGGCCGGAAGTGGCGCTGTGGCTCAAGTGGTAGAGCATTAGCCTTGAGCTGAAGAGCTGAGGGACAGCGCCCAGGCCCAGAGTTCAGGCCCCACGACTGGACCCCCCAAAAAAAAAAAAGTAAGGCCTTTGAAAATGTTAGGGAGTTCTCTGACTCTTGAGTTACACCATAGCCCCTTAACCTTTTGAGGGGTGTGTATGTGTGTGTGTGAGGGGGAGAGAGTGACTATCTCTGAGCACTCTACCACTTGAGCTATACCTCCACTTCTGGCTTTTAGGTGGTTAATTGGAGATAAGAATCACACAAATCTTACTTCTCTCCTGAGTAGCTAGGATTACAGTAATGAGCCATTGGTGCCAGGCTTACTGGAGACTTTATTGACCACGAATTTGTGATTGTTTTTCCCAAAGTAAGATGGTACTTTTAGGCTTTTAAAATAAGAATATGAGTGGGGCTGGGAAATTGGCTCAGTGGTAGAGCGCTTGCCTTGCATGCCTGAGGCCCTGGGTTCGATTCCTTAGCACCACATAAGCAAAAAGAAAAAAGCTGGAAGTGGTG
>NW_012273954.1:0-3310 GCF_000151885.1 Dipodomys ordii
CACCTGGGCCCACTGCCAGCCGCGGCCCGAATGCCCCAGCTGGGCCGATAAGCCTGCGACCAGCCCGGGGCCGCCAGTGAGCTTAGTCCCGCCTGGCTGGTCATCTGAGCCCCTGCTGGGCACAGTCACACTGCCTGAGCGCCCAGTGATCTTTGCGAGCCCACGTGGGCGACAGTTTCCAGACCCTCAACCACCAGGGACTCGCAGAGGCGGGACAGAAAGCACTGGGCTTGTGCCACACACATGCCCTCCTGTATCCTCTGTTCTGGTCCATGGTACCAAATCCAGCCAACTCCAGGGATGTGAGAGCTAGCCAGGACCGGCCGGGCCCCTCCACCCAGCCACACTGGGCACCCTTGGTATTGGAGACACACAACTTCAGGGCTTCAAAGGACTTAGTTGATGGCTGATTTGGAAGGCTGGTTTTTGTTTTTGTTTTTTACATAGGAGGAAGCCGATGCCCAGAGTGCCTATGTCCTACCTAATACAGAAACAGCCAGGACCAGAGTCCAATGACCTGGCATCTTGCTTCTTAGTCTTAGATTTCTCTTCATGCTAACTTGTCTCTATACCAAGTACCCATGTGAATACAGTTTTCTTGTCTCTTTTGACGAACTTCCCCACTCCACCAAGAGGAAGGGTCTGAAACAAGGAGAAATAAGACATTGAAGCCTCTGAGTTTTAAAGGCACAGCTCTGTGATGTTGAACATTTCACTCGTTCCTCTAGGCCCCAGTTTCTTTCTATGGGGCATGAGACTAAAAACATCTCCCTTACCAAGTTGTTATAAAGAATAAATGAGTTAAGAATACATTACCTAGGACTGGTGGCTCACACTTCTATACTGAGAATCCTGGGTTAGAATCAACCCTGTTGGACAAATCCACAGGACTCTTAGTTCCAATTAACCAGCAAAAGGCCGGAGGGGGAGGCTGTGGGTCAAGTAGTAGAGATCAGTTGGGAGTTTAAAAAGTCAAGTTTGAGTGCCAGGCCCTGAGTTCAATCTGTAATACTGGTGTGTGTGTGCATGTGAACACACACGTACACAGAATCAATGAATTAAGAATAAAGTGCCAGGTAAAGTACTCAGTGCTGTACCTAAAACATAGTATTTATCCAGAAATACAGCTTTCCTTCCTCTAAAATGAACAGCAGCAGTATCTGCAGGTTTTTGGCTTTTTATGATTTATTAATGTAATAGTGGTCTTATGGCTTTTATAGGTTCCTAGAGAACCTTAAAATAGTATTCCACATAAGAGAAAATGTCAGAAGATTCTTGTTATGAACCTTATTTCTACCATATACTATTAGCTTTGAATGAGTGATTTAATTCTTGTTTTAGTCTCTAAGTCTGTAAAATAGTGATGTTAATAGGATTTGAGATGATGTGTGTAAGATGTACCATACATAAGAAGCGTCTAATAAATGGCAAGTATATTATAATTTACTTACTTCATTTACTCTTCCACATTTTTAAACAATTATTTCATATATCTGTTTCTCAAACTTCTGTCATTTTTACCCTGACTTTACATTTGCCGAATCCTTGTGTTTCTTCTTTTACTGACAAAACTGAAGGGTTCAGAAGAAAATTGCCATCATTGACCACCAGGACATTTGCCAATTTACCACATGTTTGCCCAACATTCAACCTTCCCACCTGTTTCTCTGAGTAGGATTATGCCTCTATTTTCAGCTAGTCCTGTTTGTGTGGTTTTGAATGTTTTTTCATTATCTTTAAGTAACTGTACAAAGAAGTTGCCATTCACTAAGGCAGTTTATGAATATAGTGCATCTTGATCAATGTCACCCAGTTCAACATTCTCATCCACTCCTCCCAACCTAACCCTTCCCTTACTTAATATTATGTATTGATTTTTTTGCCATTTAACAAGGCAGATGAACTGCCTTGTTAATGTGTACAATGTGTCTTGATCTGTGTCACCACTTCAACATCTTCAGCCCCCTTTGACCCACCTTCCCTTATATTTCTCAATTCTGTGGTACATAGAGTGAATTCTTGCCTGTATTCTTCCCCCTTCCCTGCTAAATTCTTCTATCCATCTCCTATTCGCTGTATCCTAACCTCCTGTGAGTACTCATTTCCTGGTACGTATTTTGTTGCACTTTGACTTAGTCTTTTTAAAGAAGTATATATTATATGAGCTCTTCATAGAGTCAATTACACTTGTTAGTTCATTTGTAACCCCTTGCTTACCACCTAGTGTGTTTAGTTGTAGATTTATAGGTATATCCTAGCTACCACAAATGAGGAAAACCATGCAACCTGTGTTTGTGTTTTAGTAGTGTAAGATGACAAGTCTTCTACTGAGAAGGGACACTTCTTCCCTTTCTCTCCTGGGTCAGCTTACCTATTCCTGCTGGATTCCTCTCCTAATACATATGCACACCTGTTATTTTTTGCTTCTTCAAAAACAATCCCTTTTGACCCTCTCCATTTCTCTTTTCTCTTAGAAGATAAACTTGTTGAGATGTGAAACTATCTCCATTTCCTCTTCTTCTTTCTTGGATCCAATCTAAACAGGAATTTGATCCTTTTACACTACTGAAACTGCTTGTCAGGGTCACTGATAGATAACCTCTACATTGCTAAATCAAAAGGTCAATTCCTTGTCCTCATTTTACTCAACATATTTTACTCAAAAATTTCGAATCCACACTTTCTTCCTGAAACACTTCACTTGGATTCTAGAATACCATTTTGGGGACTTTTCTGGTCAGTCTTTCTCAGTCTCTTTTGCTGTCCCTCCTCCTTTCTTCTCCTTCTTCTCCTCCCTCTCCTCTTCCTCCTCCTTCACCTCCTCCTCTTCCTCCTCCTCCTCTTTCTTCTCCTCCTGTTCCTCTTCATCCTCCTTCTTCTTCTTCATCCTGTGGCTTGATAAACTCTGGGCCTGGGCGCTATCCCTCAGCTCTTCAGCTCAAGGCTACCACTCTACTACTAGAGCCACAGCACCACTTCCAGTTTTCAGGTGGTTTATTGGAAATAAGAGTCTCATGGATTTTCCTGCCTGGGCTGGCCTTGAACCATGATCCTCAGATCTCAGCCTCCTAAGTAGCTAGGATTACAGGCGTGAGCCACCCACACCCTGCTTTTTCAGCTTCTTAAGTGACATGGAGAATTTCAAGGTTCACTTAGACTCTTGTTGGTCCTTTCTCAATCTCTCTATCTCTCAGTCATTTTTTGGGGGGGTGTCCAGTCATGGGGCCTGAACTCTGGGCCTGGGTGCTGTCCCTCAGCTCTTCAGCTCAAGGCTAGCGCTCTACCACTTGAGCCACAGCACCACTTCCGG
>NW_012273955.1:0-1757 GCF_000151885.1 Dipodomys ordii
AAGTGGTGCTGTGGCTCAAGTGGTAGAGTGCTAGCTTTGAGCTGAAGAGCTGAGGGACAACACTCAGGCCCAGAGTTCAGGCCCCACAACCGGACCAAAAAAAAAAAAAAAAACCAAACTAACCAGCAAAATTCTAGCTGGAGGTATCGCTGAAGTGGTAAAGTGTCTGCTAAGCAAGTGCAGGGCCCTGAGTTCAAGCCCCAGTTAAAAATAAACAAACTTAGCCGGGCGCTGGTGGCTCACGCCTGTAATCCTAGCTACTCAGGAGGCTGAGATCTGAGGATCTCAGTTCAAAGCCAGCCCGGACAGGAGAGACTGTGAGACTCCTATCTCCAATAAACCACCAGAAAACCGGAAGTGGCGCTGTAGCTCAAGTGGTAGAGTGCTCGCTTTGAGCTGAAGACCTGAGGGATAGCGCCCAGGCCCAGAGTTCAAGCCCCACGACCGACCAAAAAATAAATAAATAAATAAATAAAATTAAAAAAAAAACAAACTTGCCAGGCACCAGTGGCTCATGCCTGTAGTCCTAGCTACTCAAGAAGCTGAGATCTGAGGATCGTGGTTCAAAGTCAGCCCAGGTAAGAAAAGATTCTTATCTCCAACCAACCACCAGAAAGACAGAAGTGGTGCTGTAGCTCAAGTGGTTGAGCATTAGCCTTGAGCTGAAGAGCACAGGGACAGTGCCCAAGCCCAGAGCTCAAGCCCTAGGACCAACCAAAATGTATAAATAAATAAACCTGACTGCTCATAATTTGTACAAATCTGTGACTATATTATTAGAAACCCTAAGTGGATGAATTGTGTTCTACAATTCACCATGTGCATTATAGCTTAGTCAAGCTCCTAGAAGGGCAGTTAGAAACAAGTACAAGACCAGAACACCAGAGTTTGTTTTTGGCGGGGCATGGCACTGCAAATAGTGAACAAGACACCATGCAATCTGGTCAGAACAGGGCCCAACAGACTGCGCCCCTCAACTGCTCTAACTTTTGCTATATGTGTTGCCTTTTAGCTTGTGGAAACAAAACAACTTTTCTTCTTCTACATAAAATCTTCAGATATCCTGCAGGGCTGCTGCTCCTGATTGTGGGCAAATTAGTACCTGGCCAGGGCCACTTGGGGTTAGAAGGCAGCCCAACTTCCACCAAAAAAAAGGCACCTCAGTGTTCAAACAAGAAGCCCCTCAGGGGACGGTGAGCTAGGGCTGACGGGAGGGCTTCAAGTCTAAGTCTTCTGCCCTAGGGGGAGTCTTTTTCTAAGTCATAAGAGCAATTTCAGGCTCTGGGAGCTGCACAGACCTTACCGTTGCTACCAGCCTGAGTGACAGGATGGGAACCTTTCAACTGGAACCACCCAAGACAAAGTTAGTCAAGGTAAGGTCTCTAACCTCAGGTAACACTCATCAAAGAAAGGTCTACTACCAAATGTACTCCAAATTGCAGAGCAGTGGAGTTCGGAGAATTCCCACAGAAGTCTTCCTTTTTTAAGAGGGTGGAGGTTAAATCTCCCTTTCATCCTTAGGCTGGCCTTGAACTCATCTCTACCTCCGGAAAAGGGGAGTATAGCTATGTGTCACTTCACCCATTCTTTCAACAGACGGTTTTCTTGTGTGTGTGTGTGTGGTTCTGGGGCTTGTGTGAGACCCATTCTTTCAACAGACGGTTTGTGTGTGTGTGTGTGTGTGTGTGTGTGTGTGTGTGTGTGTGTGTGTGTGTGTGTGTGTGTGTGTGTGTGTGTGTGTGTGTGTGTGTGTGTGT
>NW_012273956.1:0-1777 GCF_000151885.1 Dipodomys ordii
ACAAAAAAACAAAAAAAAAAAGACTGGCAAAATTACGTAGTCAAAGCCATAATACTAGAATAATGGTGTATAAATTATGTCTTTAGTATGAGTGTTAAAGTGGAAAACTATTAAAAACAATTACACTAATTTGTTAATGGATATACACTATAAAAAAAGCTTTAGCCAGGTGCTGGTGGCTCATACTTGTAATCCTAGCTACCCAGGAGGCTGAGATCTGAGGATCACAGTTCAAAGCCAGCCCTGGCAAAAAAAAGTCCATGAGACTCTCATCTCCAATATACTACTCAGAAAAAGCCAGAAGTGGTGCTGTGGCTCAGCTGGGTAGAGCACTAGCCCTGAACACAAAGAGGCTCAGGAACAGCGCCCAGGCCCTGAGTTCAAGCAAGCCTCAGGACCAACCCCAAAAAAGCTTTAAATTATGATATGAAGAAAATGAGGGTAGAGTAAAAGTTTTTCATACAGTGAACTTGCTATCAGCTTAACATACCCTGTTTATTACACCTGTAAAAATGACTTCAGTAGGCCTTAAAACCTCAAGGCAAAAATCAACAGTAGATGGACAAAAGAATCCAAGTTATTAAACATCATTTTATCATATAGGGAGGGGATATAGCAAAATACAAAGGTCCTAAAAATGCAAGGTAGTTAATAAAGTGACTTACCTTGAGACATAAAAAGAACAGGGTCAGAAATGATGATCCAACACTCATGAGATGTAGACAAGAGAATTCAGTTCAAGGGCAGCCTGAGCTACATTCTGAGAAGTTAATTCATGCAGTATTTTTAGTTTGTCTGCATCTTAAATGCAACCCCACATGGGGTCAGGTATAGTATTTCTTATGGCTTTAAACACTCCCAAGTTTCAGATTCTGAAGATTTCCAGACTAAGGCTACACACATGTAATTACTTTAAAATATAAATGAACTAAGCCCTCCAATCAAAACATGGCAGAATGAATTCCAAAAACGAGACCCATCTTCATGCTGCCCACAACAGGTTCACTTCACCTTCAGAGACAAGTATCTGAAAGCGAGCAGTGGGCTGGGGAAGACTGTCTCAGGGAGAAAGGGGGCTAGGAGGTGGGGAGATGGAAAGGCATTCTATGCCAAATAGAAAACAAAAGAGCAGAAAAAACTAACCATAGGTAAAACAGACTAAGTTAAAAACTACATGAACAAAAAAGTTCATTGTATGATAGAGGGGCCCATTCCTTAAAGGGATACAATTATATATGTGCCCACCGCAACTAAACATGCCTTGTAGGGCACTTCAGTCTCATACATGTAACAATGAATACATCAGACAAAATAATACAGGGCTTGAACTACATATTAGACCAAGTGTACTTATACACATTGCATTCTTCTTTTAACTATACACAGAAACTCTCCAGGACAGTACTAGGAATATATATATTCTGTAAACTTACCCCTCACAATGAACAATCACCAAGTGAATAAACCTAATCCTTAAGGCACCACCCCGGTTGTCTCCTCACTTCTTTCTCACGAGGTAACCACCTGACTGCTAACATGTTGATCAGGGCCACCTACTTAAGAACTTCAAATTATGAGTATTTTTCTATTGAGGGACTGGGAAGGTGGCTCCGTGGTAGAGCGCTTGCCTTGCATGCAAGAGGCCCTGGGTTTGATTCCTCAGCACCACATAAGCAAGGGAAAAAGCCGGAAGTGGCGCTGTGGCTCAAGTGGTAGAGCGCTAGCCTTGAGCTGAAGAGCTGAGGGACAGCGCCCAGGCCCAGAGTTCAGGCCCTAC
>NW_012273957.1:0-3082 GCF_000151885.1 Dipodomys ordii
CATTGCTCGGCCCATGCGCTCCTCTCACATCTGCAGGTGGGGCTGGGCAGAGCCTGTGACACTGCCATTCGCAGATTATGGAGGCCTATGAAAGCCACGGAGCCTGCCATTGCTCGGCCCATGCGCTCCTCTCACATCTGCAGGTGGGGCTGGGCAGAGCCTGTGACACTGCCATTCGCAGATTATGGAGGCCTATGAAAGCCACGGAGCCTGCAGTGTGTGGAAGATGCTCCCATTTCAGTACTGCCCTGTGTGCAGTAGCTAGCAGGCACACCTCACCCCCAGGACAATCTCAGCAGCCTCAGGGCGGAGACCAGACTTCAGTCTTTGTCATGCCCAGTGTATAACACTGTGTCTGGCACAGCCGAGTGAATCTCAGACCTTCAAATTATTCATTAATGGGAAAGTAGTGATCATGAACTGACATTGACCTCTCTTGCCCCGGCACTCTGCCTCCTGCCCCTTCAACTTTACCTCCTGCTAGCCTGCTGGAGGAAGATCGGCTCCAAAAGAAATGCCTGGAATTGCTTGCATGTCTTTGGGTATAACATCATGGAATGTTAACTTCAATTTTTTTCTAACTTAAATGAAACTCACGACTGCTAGCTGAGCATGGTAGGCCATGCCTGTCACCCCAGCTAGCAGGACGCCTAAATAGGAGGGCTGTGGTCTAGGCTGGTAGCAGCAAAAAGCAAGACCCAAAGTTGGGTACAATGGCTCAAGCCTGTAATCCTAGCTACTTAGAGGCAGAGAAAAAAGAATCACAGTTCAGGCCAGGCCACTCCTAACAGGTCATGAGAGTCCACCTCAACCACCTCGGTGTCTTGACATAGTGACTCAAGTCTAAGATCCCAGATCTGGAGGAAGTACAATGGCTCATGCCTGCCATGATGGTAACATAGGAAAACACAAGTAGGAGGACTGCAGCCCAGGCCAGCCTCTGCATATGAGAGCCTACCTGGAAAATAACCAAGGCCACAGGGGGCTGGAGGCATGGCCTGGGTGGTGGAGTGCCTGCCAACAAAATGAGACACCCTGAGTTCAAATCCTACTACCACCCAAAGGCGGGAAAGGGGGAAGGGGAAGAGGGAGAGAGGAGATGGGAAGTGGGATGGAAATGGGAGGGAGAGGGGATGAGAAGAGGGGAGGGGAGAGGGAGGATGGCAGAGAGGGGAGAAAAAGGAAAGTGGAGGGAGAGGAGAGGGGGAGGGAAAGTCCCCCAGAGAAAAGAAGTGCTATTTATTAGAACTTCTCTCAAAAATCACTTCTCATTTTTTTCACTTAAAAATCAGTATGTGAGAATCACATTCCGATTAGGCCATAATTACAATCAGGTTTTTGTTTTGTTTTGTTTTGTTTTTTGTCAGTCGTGGAGCCTGAATTCTGGGCCTGGGCTCTACCACAGCACCACTTCTGGCTTTTTCTGCTTATGTGGTGCTGAGGAATCAAACCCAGGTCCTCATGCATGCAAGGCAAGCACTCTACCACTGAGCAACCTTCCCAGCCCCTACAATCAGTTTTTAAATGCCTGTATTCAGAGGGTTGAATGTATAACTTTTAAATCCTTCTTCAAAACTTCCGGTCCTGACTTACATTTAAAAATTAAAAAGAGAGTCTGACTTGTTTATTGATTATCCACTTAATTACCAAGTGTACCAGGCTGCAATCTCAAAGCACGATCTGTTAGTATGTATAACTCTAATAGTAACCCTCGACCACCTGATACATGGACAGTCCAATACTTGGAATGTCAAATGTGACACCCTGCTTTTTTATAGCTTTCTGGGGTTCTATTCTCTTCTGTCTCCTGATTGAAATCCTCCTTAGCTGATCCATGAGATTTTTTTCAATGAGTTTTCTTATTAGGAGTCAAGATCTGTCCATGTAAAAAAATCCCTTTTATGTTGGTATTTTAATTGAACACTAAAAAATAATAGTTCATGGAATGCAAGATTTAGTGAAGCACATAAAAAATAAAATGACAATAATAAAAGAAAATATCTATCTCACTCACATAAATTAAAGCAAAGCCCTAAAAATCAGGCCTATGAATATCATATATTCTGCATTTGATTTTCCATTTTTGCCCCCAAAATGCAATAAATTACAAAGTATTAGCATGCAGCCTTGTGACTTGAGAACCTATCAGACCCATAATTCTCCCCAGAAAACACCAAGGCTATTTCTTATCATATTTATCTTTCCAAATCACTATTAACTCCACCAAAGAGGTTATTGAGGGCCTACCTTTACTCTGACCTCAGGGGTTTTCAGCCAGAAAAAAAAAAAAAACTAGAACTCTGATATTCACATACAAACAGAGGAGGGGGGAAATCAATAGTTTTAATTTTCACATTGAGGCCCACAATTTTCAACTGATGGCCTCAGCAGGTTTTAATGGACACAAACAATTTACTTTTACTGTTTTAATTGTTTTTAGTCAATCACTTTTTATTGCCCCTCTACATCTGACTAAACAAATTAATCGAGCTCTATTCATAAATGATGACTTGGTAACACAGCCAGTTATGTATATTTTACTATTTAAATCTCAATTACAGGAGGCCTCAGGAAAGAAATGACCCAAAAGGTAGCCATGGTCATTAAAATGGGAAGCCAGCAAGGCTCCCGCCTGTAATCCTAACTGTGTGCAGGAAGCCAAGATTTGAGGGTCATGGATCAAAGCCAGACAAGTCCATGAAACTCTTAACTCCAAGTAACACCAAAAAGCTGAAAGAGAAGCATCTGCTTTGAGAGAAAAAGAAAAAAGAAGAAGAAAAAACTAAGCTACTTGAGAATCTAAGATCTGAGAATCACAGTTCAAAGCCAGCCCAGACAGGAAAGTCCATGAGACTCTTATCTCCTATTACGCACCTAAAAAGCCAGAAACAGAGCTGTGGTTCAAGTGGTAGAGCACTAACCTGAGCAAAAAAGCTCAGAGACAGCATCCAGGCTCTAAGTTCAAGCCCCAGGACCAGCACAAATGAGAGAGGAGAAAGAGGAGGAGGAGGAGGAGGAGGGAAGAGGAGGAGAAAGGGGAGGGGAGGAGGGGGAGGAGGGGGAGGGAGAGGAGCAGAAGGAG
>NW_012273958.1:0-1522 GCF_000151885.1 Dipodomys ordii
AAAAAAAAAAGAGTCTCATGGACATTCCTGCTCAGGCTGGCTTTGAACCGCAATCCTCAGATTTCAGCCTCCTGAGTAGCTAGGATTATAGGAGTGAGGCACTGGGGCACACCAGGAGTGACCTTTTTGTAGAGGAAAGACAGCTTCTTTTTGAGATCTTATTATTTATGTAGAGTTTCACATAGATTTAGTATTTTATAAGATATTTAGTGGGCTGAGGCTGTAATTCAGAATATTTGCTTAGCATATATAAGGGTCAGGATTCAATTTCTGAATCCTTTTTCCCTTTATACAAAAATAAAGATGTTTTGTGATTGTGCAAATCTTGTTTTTGTGTTCTTTTCATAGCAGTTCAGGTTGCTTAGAGTTTGAAAGAGTGTAAGTTTGTTGTAGAATGATGGACTTTCCGAACAGCGAAGTAAAACATATTTATAGAACAATTCTATGGTTCTTAGTAGTTCAAACCTTTCAGGCTTTAGATTGAAAAATAAGAAATTCTAGTCAAGAATTCAATTTTAGTTAAGCTTGAAATGTTTGCCAAGCTTTCAGAAAGAGAGGTCAACAGATTTATAAATCTAGAGTTGGAAGAGTGATCCAGACTGGCAGTGTTAATTTGGGAGTCATTAGTGGATAGATGGCATTTAAAGCCCAGACACTGATTAAGATCTGAGATTCCTAAGGGCATAGGGGAAGAGGACCAAGGACTATGCCTTGAGCATTTGACACTTTTTTTTTTTTTTTTGGGTCCTGTCGTGGGGCCTGAACTCTGGGCCTGGGCACTGTCCCTCAGCTCTTCAGCTCAGGGCTAGCACTCTACCACTTGAGCCACAGCGCCACTTCTGGCTTTTTCCTTTTTGCTTATGTGGTGCTGAGGAATCGAACCCAGGGCCTCAGGCATGCAAGACAAGCACTCTACCACTGAGCCACCTTCCCAGCCCCGCATTTGACACTTTTAAGTTAACCATATAAGGAAGACAGAAGAGGGTTGAGGAAGAACAGCTAGTAAAGATGGGAAAAAACCAGGAACATTTTGGAAGTGAGAAGACTGTTTAATGCTGGATTATGTAACTAGCCATTTCAGACTAAGCCATTTAACAAATTGAGTTTTAGTTTTGTATTTTGATTATAAATTCTTTTTGTTCCAAATGCCAAACTAGTAGAGGCAAAATATAATGTTAAAGCTAGGCACTAGTGGCTCATGCCTGTCCTGGCTACTCAGGAGGCCGAAATCTAAGTATCATAGTTCAAAGCTAGGATGGGCAGCTAAATCGAGAGACACTTGTTTCCAGTTAAAAAATCGAGAGTCACTTGTTTCCAGTTAAAAACTTGAAAGTGGAGGTATGGCTCATGTGATTAAGCTTCAGCCTTGAGCAGAAAAGCAGTGAGAGCGTGATGCCTTGAGTTCAAGCCCTAGGACTGTCACAATTTTTTAAAAAATAATTAAAAAATAATTTTATAGAATTGATTAAATTGCATGTATTTATGCAATACATTATTTGTTGATTTTTTTTCCTTTTTTTTT
>NW_012273959.1:0-3450 GCF_000151885.1 Dipodomys ordii
GATGGGAAGGGATGGGAAGGGGAAACAAAGGAGGAGGCAACAATGCTTGATAAGAAATGTACTCATTATCTTGCCCATGTAATTGTAACTCCTCTATCCAGTATTTTTACAATAAAAAATATTGTTGATTCATATGCCTATTTACTTTTCTAAATCTTGGTTGGTTCTAAGATTTTCTGTTACAGCTTAACATGAAGTATTATACCTCCATTAAATACTGAGTTCATAAGCCAAGCACAGTGGCTCATTTTATAATTCTAGCTATTTAAAGGTCAAGATTGAGAAGATTGCAGTTCAAGGCTATTCAGGCCAAAAAAAAAAGAGAGAGAAGAAGAAAGGAAATATGTCCACAAGATCACTTCTCAACTAATAGCTAGGTATGGTAATGCATACCTGTGATCCCAGTTATTGTGGAGATTGAGATGTGGATGTTTATGGTTCCAGACCAGACCAGGGAGAAAAGTTCAAAAGACATCATAATGGAAGTGGCTAGAGACAATAGCATGTGCCTATCAACCTTTCACTGCAGGAAACATAAAATAGGAGGATTGAGGTCCGTGTGTGGGCAAATGTAGGAAGCAAAACCCTTTCTCCAAAATAAACAGGCAAAGGGTTAGAGA
This sequence comes from Dipodomys ordii, assembly GCF_000151885.1. Taxonomy (NCBI): domain Eukaryota; kingdom Metazoa; phylum Chordata; class Mammalia; order Rodentia; family Heteromyidae; genus Dipodomys; species Dipodomys ordii. The sequence goes on from NW_012273959.1 coordinate 621, forward strand.
CATGGCTCAGCAAAAGAGCAGCTACTTAGCAAGCAGGAAGGCCAAATTATTTTGGTCCTACCAAAATAATTTGTTTTTAAAATAAGTACAGGAAAAGTGTATGTTATGTTGAGATGGGAAATTATGATGTTTTATAGTTCATACAATCAGAAAATTTATAAGCATGATGTGATTATAGCATTATAAAAAAATAAAATCAGAAACAAAAATCCTCAGCAGCTAATTCCTAGAACTGCTTAATTCTCCCCCAGGAATTCATTACTAGCCCCCACTATTCTGTCTAATCTCATCTCCCTTAACTCACCCTACATACACAAGAACTACTGCTCAAATTCTAACTTTCACAACTATTATCTTTTTCAGTAGGTTATTGTGTGTATGTGCATATGTGTGTGTGTATGTGTGTATTGAGAACTCTTGAATAAGCCTGTACAATTTGATTTCTGGAATTGTGAAGCCATGAGAATACATCTGTCATTCTGTATTTATTTTCTACTCCCTTCACACCTCATTACTAATTTTTTCTATAGACAGTTCTCTTTAAAAACTAACTATGTGGGAAGTATATGTTGGAAAGTGAGAATATGACCTAGAAAAAATGCCTCAAAATATTATCAGTAGTTAAAACATTGTGAGGAGTTGCGATATGTGTTTCAAAAATACTTTTGTATATCTTCATCGCCCATTCTTTTCCTTATCAGTAAAAAGAAAATATTTCACTAAACAAAATGGGTAAGGTATACAAATCAGATCACAGTGGACTAACAGTAGATAATAACTAATTGTGAATCCAGCATTCCATCATTATAATCTATAGTCTATTCACTTGAAAGTCAGGTGCATTTTTAACGTTGACGTAAGGGCTATGACTCAATGAAAGAAGAAACTCAGAAACATGCATGAGTATATCCTCACCAAAAGAGAGCTAATATTCCATTCTTTTTGTAAATGTTTTATATTTCAATCATCTTTTTCTCAACCTCTGGAGAGCAAGTAGTTGTGGCTGGCAGTATTCAACTGAGCAGGAAATCCACTTAAAGACTTTAACTCTCAGAAACTCCCATCCCTACCTGTCTGCCTGCCATAATGAGCCTGCACAGTAAGAGAACTACCTTTGATTCCTCCTGTGAGACACTGGAACCAAGGCAGTGACTGATTATATCTCTCCCCAGTCCTCCTTCTCTTGCAGCACTGCTTTATTTAAAGTATCTCAGTAGCATTGCAGAAACTAAACTTCCCTTCGCCCAGGTAAACTTTGTTAGCCTTGTGGCACATTCTTGCTAAGTCATTAAATGCTCTCAAGTAAATCCTGCTCTGCCCTTTAATAGGGAGCTACTTGGAGTCATAGAATCAATTATCTTCCTGCTCCCTGCCTCCCACTGCAGAACAGGATTGACAAATGACACACAGAGGCCTGATTAGGGAAGGAGTTACTTCTCTCTTAACTGCAACTTAATCAACATGGTAGTCCCAGTGCTAATGAATATTAGTGTAACCAATTTCAACTAGAAGTAACCATGGGAACTTCTTTTTAAAAAGAGAATCATGGTGCAGATAAGAAAATAAAGTCCAAAGAGTGAATGTGCCCACTGAGATATGCTAGGCACTGGATACAAGCTTGATAAATAAATGAATTTGATCAGAGGACTGGTTTATAATATACAAAATGACAACTGATATATGTGAAGGAATTATTACTATGAGATACTATTTAAAATAGCATACAAGCCAGCTTAAAACTCTCACCACAAATCACTTCACAGGTAAGGAAATGGATGCATATACTAATGTCATTCAAGACCACATCAATAGCAATGGTGGAAATAGACTTTAATATCAAAGAGTCTTTCCCCAAAGCAGATAAATTTAATAATTACAGTTTACTGTCTTTAAGATTAGGAACCCAGTCCTGTAGTTCCATTCCAAAAATGAAAAAGAAATGATATCAGTCTCTCTTTTTCTCTCCACCTATAAATATCAATCATGTTAGTCACCATCCTCACTCACTCACCATGATTACTGAAAACAGCCTCATAATTGATCTTTTTATTGCCAATTTTCTTCCTCTAAGATTCTCCCCAGTTTCAAAGGGCATATTTATGCTTGCCAGTGTATATAGTTAAAACCTTGCGACCCCTTCTTGTCTTTCTTGGTACATAATGGACAGTTATCCATGGTACATAGGACTCTTCATAAACATTTCCCCTTGAAAGACTCATGACACATATTGACCTTCATTCACATATTAAAAAATACTTACACAATACTCTCAAAAATATTCTCTTTGGCCCCTGACTCCAACCTGATCTTTGTCCATGCTGTCTAGCAACTACTGATGTCAGATTCTAGCTTAGACTTCACTTATTTGGGAGAACATTTACCCACCCAATTTCTCCCAAGTCTACAATATGGGCTTTTCTACATAAGCACTGCTCACATTAAATCAAATATTCTTGTTGAGTTGGCCATTTCTTCTTTATACTAGACTGGGATAAAATCAAATTTGCCTCTACATCACTGGATCCCATTTGACATAAAGTTTATTAACCTACTTGTACTTCAGTTTCCTCAATTAAAATGGGAGTGAGTGAGTTAACATGAAGAAAAACATGTAAACTACATAGTTTCTGACACATACAGTAATATAAAATCATGGGAGATATAGTAGATAATTTGTGAAACTATGGTATTCAAGGAGAAAGGCAGCCTAATTTCATTATGTTGAAATCGGTCACATTGGCATCTGATAAGCTTAAAATAGAATCTGAATTTGATTTGAAACAATGGCAAGTAAAAGCATTGCATAAAGGAGGAAGAGGAGGAGGAGGAG
>NW_012273960.1:0-3774 GCF_000151885.1 Dipodomys ordii
GCCTTGCATGCATGAGGCCCTGGGTTCAATTCCTCAGCACCACATAAGAAAAAAGCCGGAAGTGGCGCTGTGGCTCAAGTGGTAGAGCGCTAGCCTTGCATGCATTCCTCAGTACGACATAAGCAGAAAAAGCCAGAAGTGGTGCTGTGGCTCAAGTGGTAGAGTGCTAGTCTTGAGCTGAAGAGCTGAGGGACAGCATCCAGGCTGAGAGTTCAGGTCCCATGACCAGACCCCCCCCAAAAAAAAGATATCTTTATCCCAAATGCACTAAAAACCTAGATGTCAAGTGGAAACAATATAGTCAAAAGAAGGATTTCATAAATTTCCCTTAAAAAATACAAACAGGCACCAGTGGCTCACACGTTTAATCCTAACTATTGAGGAGCCTGAGATCTGGACGATCTGGTTGGAGGCCAGCCAGGCAAAACAGTTCTGAAGACCCCATCTTGAAAAAACAAGGATGGAGGTATGCCTTAAGTAGTAGAGGGCCAGTCTTGCACATCCCCGAGTTCAAACTCTAGTACCACACACAAAAAAGTACAAACCACATCTTATGGTAGATGGGTTTTGACTACATCAAAACCGAAGATTTCTGTTCAGACCAAAAAAAAAAAAAAAAAAACTAGCTACGTAGATGAGATGGAAAGGCTTGTGATCTACTGAAAGAAAATTCTAATACAATACTAAACCTGATAGCACACTTAATAAGTAGTGAGTGGCCAAAGAACTGAAAGAGGAGAGAGAACAATATGGGCTGTTAGGCATTTTGGATTTTTTCTTAGTGGTACTGGGAAATTGTTTTGGACATTAGATCAAGTGTACTGAGAGGCCACTGAAACAGAGTATTTGAGAAGTCAGAGTGGTAGGCTGATTGTAGAAGCCCAGCTCTGACTGACTAATGAGAACTAATGGAGGTGTGGACTGTGGTTAGTTACAAGGTGGAGCGAAATGGATGGATTCCACATATGTTGTGAAAGTATTTGGAAATGGACAGTATTTGGAAATGGAAAAGAGAGGTGTCAAGAATTACTCCTAAGCCAGGTGCTGGTGGCTCATGCCTGTAATCCTGGCTGCTCAGGAGGCTGAGATCTGAGGATCAAGGTTCAAAGCCAGCCTGGCAGGGAAGTCCATGAGACTCATCTCCAATAAACCACCAGAAAACTGGAAGTGGCGCTGTGGGTCAGGTAGTAGAGCACTCACCTTAAGGTGAAGAGCTGAGGGACAGTGCCTAGGCTCAGAGTTCAAACCCAAGACAGACCAGAAAAAAGAATTACCCCTAAGTCTCTGTATATGGTGGGAGTCACCAGTTCTAAAATGGAGGTGACGGAAAGAAGCAGAAATTGAGGAAGAGCAAGAGTTCTCTTTGAACTGTGTGAAGTTTGTGACATCCAAATGCAAGTGGCACATATGGTAACCAGATGATATGAATAGATCGGTGGTCATAAGAGGTCTCATTATAAAACTTAACACTAGCCGGGTGCCAGTGGCTCATGCCTGTAATCATAGCTACTCAGGAGGCTGAGATCTGAGGAGCATGGTTCAAAGCCAGCCTAGGCAGAAAAGTCCTTGAGACTCTTATCTCCAATAACCACTCAGAAAACCGGAAGTGGTGCTGTGGCTCAAGTGGTAGAGTACTCAGGCCCAGAGTTCAAGCCCCACTACTGGGGTGGGAGTAGGGGCTTAACAGTAAGTAGGTGATAAGGCTGTGGAAATGGACAGTTTACTTAGGTAGTTAACGTACATACAGTGTATACTGGTGAGGGCTTAGTGTGGAAACTGGAGGAACTCCAACATTTAGAGGCCATGTAATGAGGATGCTGAGAAAGGTAGAAAGTGGCCTGAGATACAAAGACAACATGAAGAATGAGGTGTCCTAGAGGCCAGGAAGAAGCTTCTACAGGCAAAAATATGCAGCCTTTTGGGGGTCATTGGAATGATACCCAAAGACTTTACTGGGCAGGTGCCGTTGGTTCCTTCCTGTAATCCTAGCTACTCAGGAAGCTAAGATCTAAAGGATCATAGGTTGAAGCTAGCTTGAGTAGAAAAGTCCCATCTCCAAAATAACCAGCAAACACCAGGCTGGAAGTGTGGAATTAGCTGAGAGTATTTCCTGGGTAAAGCAAGCCCAGCAAGCATGAGGCCCCAAAAGATTTTTTGTGGGAAAGTTTTTCTATGATGTTAAGCTTGCAAGGTAAATTGAAATGGGGAGGGGAAGGACTTCAATTTCTGGTGATTTGGTGTGTGTGTGGGGGGGGTCAGTTGTGGGGTTTGAACTCTGGTCCTGGGCGCTGTCCCTCAGCTTTTCAGTTCAGGGCAAGTGCTCTACCACTTGACCCACAGCGCCACTTCCGGTTTTCTGGTGGTTAATTGGAGATGAGTCTTACAGACTTTACTGCCTGGGCTGCCTTTGAACCGCAATGCTCATATATCTTAGCCTCCTGAATAGCTAGGATTGCAGGTGTGAGCCATCAGTGCCCAGCTTCTGGTGATGTTTTAATTATTCTGTGAAATCTTTCTGTTGGGCAAACATGAATCATCTTATAAGTGCATGGGTGAATACCCAAGATATGAAAATTTATAAGACTGGAGAAAAAAGTCCTGCAAAAACCACAGAATCTAAGCTGTTTCTGAAACCATACCTGGCACTTTTCCCCCCTGGGGTTTGAATTTAGGGCCTGGGCACTGTCCCTGATTTTTCCACTCAAGGCTAGTGTTCTACTAGATGAGCTACAGCTCTGCTTCCTCTTTTTTGGTGGCTGATCAGAGATAGGAGTCTCATGGACCTTTCTGCTGGCTTTGAACTAAGATTGTCAGATCTCAGCCTCCAGAGTAGCTAGGATTGCAGCCATAGGCCACTAGTGCCCAGCTAGCATCTGTCCCTTTTGATGGCTAAGTTTACCAGCTGCCAAAAAAATACAAAAACTTAACAAGGTAGGGAGCTAAAATCGAGACTCTGGGTTCCAAGTTTGAGTCGGAATGGTGGAAGCAAGGCACGTTGAGTACAGAGATGGAAGGGGATCTGCTACATGGTGAAAGAAGACACGGAAGAAGGTTATTTGTCTTGACCTAGGCTCTTGATGGGGAAAACAAATATTTGAGAACTAGCCTTTGTCCCACATGCATCTGGAATTCAAAATTGCGCCCATTAGGGTGTCGGCCATTTCTGGTTAAGAAATTCAGCTACAGTGCACACAGTGATAGTGTAGAAGGGCTTCTTGCAGGAGCAAAGCAAATCATCTTTGGAAGGATATTCCCACCTCACCAGAAATGAGCTCGCGAGCCAAAATCACAGGACAAACGGTATTATCTCCCTGTCAGTAAAAAAGCAAACCATGGGGCTGGATTTTCGACAGCATTAGGCATTGGCACCGTTGCCTGTAACCACTAAACAAGTATGGGGGATATAGTTAAGGAGAACACGGAAGAACAAAAGATGAACCAGAAGACGAAAAGGAATTGGAGGTGATGCTTATGGTAATTAAAGCGCGCGCATTTGCTGGAATGCTCCAGTGGTGCTTGATTTGCAGACGGGCCGGGGCTGCAGGGAGGCAAGCGGGAGGTGCCGTGGGTGCGGAGGCCGGGACAGGCTGGAAGGTTCTCTTTGTCTAGTGAAGACAGAACATATCGGAGCGGCGTGGGAGCCTGAGGTCTCGAGACAACCGCAGGATCCTGGGGCCCGGCTCCCCGGTACCGAGCAGCGCAGCGCAGATCGCCGACGGCTCCCTGGCGCCGCGGGGACCGCGGACGGGGGTCGGCGCCCGCGCCCCGGCGGCC
>NW_012273961.1:0-1699 GCF_000151885.1 Dipodomys ordii
CGCCCGAGGGCCGGTCCGAGCAGAGGCCTTATACTGTCTGCACAGCGCCCGAGGGCCGGTCCGAGCAGAGGCCTTATACTGTCTGCACAGCGCCCAAGGGCCGGTCCGAGCAGAGGCCTTATACTGTCTGCACTCTACAGAGCTGTTAACAGTTCATTCCGTTTACTGGTAACCCCTTGCATACAACCTAGTATGTTTACTTGCCTATTTATACATACAATCTATCTACCAGGGACACTATGCAACCTTTGTTTCTGTAGGTCTGGCTTACTTCACTGAATGTAATGTTTTCCAAGTCTTTCCATTTCCTTGTAACTTCCTTGAACCTCAGTTTTGTTGTTGTTATTGTTGTTTTGTGAGTATCACAGTTTGAACTTGGCCTCATACTTGCTCAGTTGAGCCACACCTCCAGTCCAGCATTTTGCTGGTTATTCTGGAGATGGAATCTGTTGGACTTTCCTGCCCAGACTGCTTTGAACTGTGATCTTTCGATCTCAGCCTTTTGAGCAGCTAGGATCAGGTGTGAGTACTGGATTGGGAGCCAGACCTGAGTTTTGACATTGCGGGTGGATAGTGATTTTAGACTCTCTGACAGCAGTTCACTAACTAGATAACTGAACACTCCTTGGCTGAGACTCCCCTGTGCCTGACTGTTCACCGGTGTCCTGCAGGGGCGCTGCTCATCATGCTCGGCCTGCCTGTCTTCCTCTTCCTGCTGCTGCTCATGTGTGAGCAGCCGGACCCCAGCCTGCTGAGTTTTCCCCCTCCTCTGCCTGCCTGGGCTGACTTATGGGAGACCAGAGTGTGTGGAGTCTACTTGCTCTGGTTTCTTGTTCAAGTCCTGTTCTACCTACTGCCAGTTGGGAAGGTAAGTTTTTGTTAGTGGGGTATGTGTTGTATTGTGAGATTTTCTTAGCTTATTTTCCATGTCTAGTTATTTTGAGGTGAGAATCTGTCGTTGTTGGGCAGAACTACCAAAACTTACTATTGTGCTCTATTACACTTGTTATTAAGTAGAAATTTAAAAACCTGATTTAGCTGGGCGCCAGTGGCTCACACCTGTAATTCTAGCTACTCAGGAGGCTGAGATCTGAGGATCCCTGTTTGAAGCTGGCTGGGTCAGTAAAGTCCCCATTAGACTCTTATCTGCAATTAACCCCTCAAAAACTGGAAGTGGCTCTGGCTCAGGTGATAGAGTGCTAGCCTTGAGCACAAAGAGGCTCAGAGACAGCCCCAGGCCCTGATTTCAAGCCCTACAACTGACAAACCCCCAAAAACCTGATTCAGATTTTTTTTTTTGGTCATAGTTCTGGGACTTGAACTCAGTGGCTGAGTGCTGTCCCTAGTTTATTTGCTCAAGGCTAGTGCTCTGCCATTTGAGCCACAGTACTACTTCTGGTTTTTAATCTTTTTGAGGTAAGAGTGAATCTCAAGGAGCTTCCTGCCTTGGCTGGCTTTGAACTGCAATCCTCAGATCTCAGCCTCCTGAGTAGCTAGGTTGACAGATCATTAACTGAGAGTCTTCTGAGCTCAGGGGACATCAGAGTATATCTTTTAGGCTTTGTAAAAATTTCATGACTTTAATTTTTGTCCCTTTTAGAAATTCATTGTCAAGAACATTCTGTGTACTTTTCAATCTCATGATAGTTTTTAAATTTGTTTCTATTGCTAAGTGTAGTTTTCTTTTTTTGGGGGGGGG
>NW_012273962.1:0-1640 GCF_000151885.1 Dipodomys ordii
GGCTTTTTTCTTTTTGCTTATGTGGTGCTGAGGAATCGAACCCAGGGCCTCATGCATGCAAGACAAGCGCTCTACCACTGAGCCACCTTCCCAGCCCTCAACAATCTTTTTTCTATGCTTGCATTTAGTCTCTGAAACAAACACCAAACCTGCTAAAGAATAATGGTCATTGGAACTTCCTTTTTTCTTTACTTAATTGTTTTTGTTGAGAGAACACTCTTGCTCAACTTCTAACTTTCCTAGTAATGTAACTGTAATTCTCTCTATTCTATAAACAAAATCAGAGCAGTAAACATAGTGAAATAAATATTTCTGTCTGTAGTCCACAGTTGCTTTTAACATACACATGCCACACCAACACTTCTTCCCCTCCATTTTAGAAATTACTTGTATTTGGGTTTTGTCAGATCTGCCAAGCATCACTTTCCATATTAGCATTATCTATGTATCACTTCTCCTGTCCAAGTGCTAATTCACCAATGGGAAAGTTTAGTGAAACATTCATCATGGTTCTGCTACCGGCCTTTTATCACTTTGAGCTGATAATGCAACCTAAATGCTTTTCGCCACCTCTGGATGTGCCCAGGCCACTTCTGGGAACTTACTATGGGTTCAAGTAAATTTTAAAGCCTTGCACTCTCACTGTTAACTCTCAGTAACATAAACTAAGACAGGAGACACACGTTTTCCTCCAAAGCAGATACTAAGAATTTCTCTTCATAAGCACACACTCAGAATCCTGTTGATAAATAACACTAGAACCTCAAGCAAACATTTCCCACCAAACAATCTCTACTTTGACAACATGAAGGCTAAGAGGTCATTGAGATATTAAAAATAAAGACCTTTCAGATTCCTTCCTAGCATTCTAGAGAAGAGATTTTTTAGATATCTTATCTTTATGTTAAATGATGCATACACAATGGAAAAGTATAAAAGGAGAAAATAAGAAAAGTCACATATAGACCCTAAATTGGGTGAGAGCCAACTTTTCTAAGGGTGAACAATTCTGCTCATTTCTTAAGAGCATCTTGGCTGGTGACAGTTGCAAAGCCATGCTTTAGTATGCCACTCTTTTTGAGAAAAGAGAGATTATTCTCTAGCAATCTTGGGATCTGGCTTTTATATGAAGAAGGGTCGCCTCCTATTGCAAGGGATGGTGAATTTCACTGTGAAGTGAGACTCACTTGGCATTATTTTTACATATAGGATAATTCCAGGCAATTGTATGGATAGTCACAAAAATAGCACTTCTGTGATCAAAACAACGTATCTACCAAGCAGCCCCAGGCCTCCAGGTTCTATCTGTATTTTCTCTCTGCTTCCAGTGTGATTTGAAGAGAATATACAGAGGGAAGATGTCACTTCTTGAGAGACCAAAGGCTCTTTATGATGAAGCCTCTTGTAGAGCATCATCTGTTCACTGGATGTGATCTCCTCTGTGGCTTGACAAGGAACTGTGACATTACAAAGTGAAGAAACTAGGGCTTGTGACTGGCTTAACACGCACAGAGTGGACACATGCTGAAATCATTTGTCTGTCTTTTTCTCCCTGACAAATTGTTTCCCTTTGTCTCTCCTTTGCTTCCAGAATGCACACTTTCCTTCCTTCCTTTCTTCTTTCCTTCCTTCCTTTCTTC
>NW_012273963.1:0-1926 GCF_000151885.1 Dipodomys ordii
TCCTTCCTTCCTTCCTTCCTTCCTTCCTTCCTCCCTCCCTCCCTCCCTTCCTCCCTCCCTTCCTCCTTTTCTTTCTTTCTTTCTTTCTTTCTTTTTTCTGTTTTTTTTTGTGCCAATCCTAGGGCTTGAACTCAGGGCATGGGTACTATCCCAGAGCTTTTGTGCTCAAGGCTGGCACTGTACCATTTTGAGTCATAGTTCCATTCCTGGCTTTGGGGGAGTTAATTGGAGAAAAGCCTCACAGTCTTTCCTGCCCGGGCTGGCTTTGAACTGTGATCGTCAGATCTCAGCTTCCTGAGTGTCTAGGATTATAGGTCTGAGCCACCAGCATCTAGCTTTTCTTACTAGACTTCAGGTGAGGGACAGGCACTTCCTGTCTGCGCATGCGGGGTTGAGGACCCAAAACCCACAAACAGTAGCCTCCTGAGGTCATGTCACAAATCTCCTCAGTGGCCACCAACCTGCCTGCTTTGTGGGAGGGCTGAGAGGTGTCTCACCAGCTTCTCTGTGGCTGCTCCCCTCATGCTGCTGGGATTTGATGTCTATTGCTTAGTGCTTAACCCAAACTCCAAACAACACAAAAATCACAGCTACAAATTTCCAGAGAGATGAAACTGGCTACTGGTAAGGGGAAAGAAGAGAAAAAAACAACAAATTGCCCACAATAAATGCTGTACTAACCATGAGATGGAAAACATTATTCATAGAGTTTTACTCAGGGCAGGATTGCTAGAGTGCTATGCCAAGTCAGAATATTATTCATGTAAGATAAAAGAATTTCCGATCTGGGAATGTAATTCAACAGCATAGCATGTGCTTGGCAGGTGCAATGCCCTAGGTTTGATCTTCAGCAGCACACACACACACACACACACACACACACACACACACACACTCACTTTAAAATCTGTGCCATCAAGATACTTGAGCACCTGGTCAAAATAAAGACTGTGATCTGCAAGAAATATGGGTTAAAACAGAAAGCAAACCTAGAAGCCAGGTGCCAGTGACTCATGCCTATAATCTTAGCTACTCAGGAGGCTGAGATCTGAGGATGGTGGTTCAAATCCAGTCTGGGCTGGAGATTCTTATCTCCAATTAACCAAGAACCTGGAAGCAGAACTGTGGCTCAAGTGGTAGAGCACTAGTCTTAAGAACAGCAACAACAAAGCTCAGTGATAGTGTTCAGGCCCTGAGTTCAAGACCTACAAATAGTACAAAATACTACTGCTACTACTACTACTACCTGTTAAGTTTATAGCTCATTCTGAACAATGGCTATACAACATGAGCTGTGAAATTTTAAACAGTTTTTTTCTTTTTTTCTTTCTTTCTTTTTTTTTTTGCCAGTCCTGGGGCTTGAACTCAGGGCCTAGGCACTGTCCTTGAGCTTCTTTTGCTCAAGGCTAGCCCTCTGCCATTTGAGCCACAGCACCACTTCCGGCTTTTTCTGTGTATATGAAGAATCGAACCCAGAGCTTCGTGCCTGCTAGCAAGCACTCTATCACTAAGCCACATTCCCAGCTCTCAAAAATAATTCTTAACCCTGGCCCCATATTCCAACGACCACGAGGCCCATACCTCGGGGAACAAACTCAGGCATAGACTCTGGCCACTGGGAGTCAGGTGGACGGCAAGCCAGCTCCCCGCCCCCCCTTCCCATCCCACTGCGAAGGCACACACCAGCCCTGGCCCGTTCCTACTAACTCCAGCCCAGGAAGGAAGGGAGCAAGGTGCCAAGGCTGAAGATGACCTAGCCCCAGGCCTATCCGTCATCCCACTGCTGCCACCTCCCCCTGAAAAATACATAATAAAATATAAGAAGTACTGGGGCTGGGAAGGTGGCTCAGTGGTAGAGCGCTTGCCTTGCATGCCTGAGGTCCTGGGTTCGATTCCTCAGCACCACATAAGCAAAAAGAAAAAAGC
>NW_012273964.1:0-1609 GCF_000151885.1 Dipodomys ordii
TCCAAATCAAAGTTATTCCTCTTACCAATTATTTACACACTTATAGCTTCCTTAGCAAAGCTGTTAGAAAACTTGCTACTAACTCTGTTTCTATTATGGATCTCTTTTCAAAAGCAAAGAGGAGATGCATGTATAAAAAAACACTAACAGCCAGTTGTCAGTGGTTCATGCCTATAATCTAGCTACTCAGGAGGCTGAGATCTGAGAACTGTGGTTCAAAGCCAGCTGGGTAAGAAAGTCCGGGAGACTCTTATCTCCAATAACCACTCAGAAAACTGGAAGTGGTGCTTTGGCTCAAGTAGGAGAGTGCTAGCCTCGAGCTGAAGGGCTGAGGGACAGCATCCAGGCCCAGAGTTCAAGACCCATCACCAACAAAACAAACAAATAAACAAACAAAAACCCCACTAACTTGGCTTACAATAGAAAAAAAAAAAAAAACAAACAATACCCCAGAGTGTAAACCATGCTGTGTTAAAAGTAGCAATAATCTTTTAACCATTGTATGCTGCACTAAAGTCAGTAATAAAAATAAAATCTTAAGAGTTCAAGCCCCGTAACCAAGCAAAATGATAAAAACAAAATCTTAATCAGTAAGATTAGAGGCAGCACGGAGAAAATATTTCTGTCACTCACTTTCAGTCAAGGCAAGCTCTATGCTAAAATAGTCATCACCACTCCCTGGTGTTCTTTCAGAGGGTTGAGACAAAAATTCAGTCTAATTGGGTTTGTTTTTAAAATAGATTCAATGCACCTGAGCCCTTCCTGCTTTGATTTTCCCTGTATTTTTAATTTTTCAGATCTTTATTTCCCCTTGGAAAAAAATCTATTTGGGTGATTACACAAAATGCCTATTGGGTGGACTATGTAAACCTTTCTTACACCTAGTGACCAACCAATCTCTCTACCACTGTTCAGAAATGACGATTTTTTTGCATTTTGAAATTTTTTTTGAAATAATATTGTTTTTAGAGATAGGAGCCAAATCTAAAAACAATATTATGATTCACCTTATACACATAGCTGGAAGGCAATTTTATACAGTATTTATAGCATACCTGCATTTTGACTGTAACCACCATTATAAGGTTGGTCAGGTGTTGAACTTGTGAAGTTTCATTTTTGTAGTTTTCAAAGAATAGAGATACTATGTTATATAGCTAATAAATTAAATTAATAAAAAATACTGTCAAAATATAGTGAATATTTTCTCCTAGTCCAATGACTGAAAGGCATTTGAAGAGTTATGAATTATGTGCATTTGCCTAGACTTTAAATACCACATAAAAGGAGATTTTGGCAGCAGGATAAGAGATGTGAGACTCACTGTGGCTAGCCACACCGCAACTAGGAGATTATGCATCTAACATAGATTTATCAATTCATTTGTTTTTAAACATTGAGGTTAGGAGAAAAGAACAGTAGACCAAATGGAAAGGGCTGAGTAGAAAAGAACAACAGAGCAAGTGGAAAGGGCCTGGACTACAGGGATTGCTCTGCTAGCAATGAAACGCTATAACCCTGAGACATGGACTCTTAACTTCTGGAAACTAGGGCTGGGAAGGTGGCTCAGTGGTAGAGCACTTGCCTTGTATGCTCGAGGCCCTGGGTT
>NW_012273965.1:0-1431 GCF_000151885.1 Dipodomys ordii
ATTTTCCTTTTTTATTCTTGGAAGTAATTCAGTATAAACTCAGGGGCTCCTGGTTGGTAGGCAGGTATTCTACCATTTGAACCATGTCATTGGCCCTTTTATGCTTTAGTTATTTTTTTTGTTTTTTAGCTGGTTCTGGACTTGAACTCAGGGCCTTGAACTCTTGCTTGGCTTTTTCACTCATGGCTTGGTGCCCTACTACTTCAGCCACATCTCTCCTTTCAGCTTATTGCTGGTTAAGGGAGGACAAGAGTTGGGGCTCTTGGGATTTATCTGCTCAGGCTGGTTTCTAACCATGATGCTCAGCTCTCACCCTCCTGTGTAGCCAGCACGATAGGTATTAACCACCAGTATCAGGCTGATTTATTTTTCAGAAAGGGCCTTACACTTTTTGTCTGGGCCTTAATCCTTCCACCTATGCCTCACATCTGGCTGGGATCACATGCACATGTCACCACACCCAGCTTGTTGATTGAGATAGGCTCTCATGAACTCTTTGCCTGGGATAGCCTCAAATGGGGATTTCCCCCATCTCCATCTCCCAAGTAGCTTGGATTACAGACATATATTAACTATTATTCCTCAGTGCAGGAATCAATCCTCTACTTGCCCTAGCAATAATTTATTCTAACAGAAAACAGACTATGAGTCTGTATGTTGCTACCAACTTGTACAAATCGAAGGCAAAGAAAGAATATGTGAACCGGGGAATGTTTATTCACATGCTAATGAAATAATGAGAATTTGCCTTTTCTGCATACATAAGGCTGAAACTGATGTTGCATAATGTGAACTAAATTTCATTGTTAGGCTGGAATACAGTTCAATAGTAAATCCCCAGACACAGAGACAAACACACACACACACACACACACACACGTATAAATTTCACTGTTAAATCTTTTTTTTTTTTTTTTAGGGTGTAAAGGAATGTTTATTAGGATCACAAGATAACAACTGAGAAAAATCAGATCCTAAAAGAATTTATTTAGTATGATCCTACTTATCTTCAAAATAATTATATATATTCTGTGTAGGTAAGAAATATATAATTATTTTTAATACAACTATATAATACATGATTATATTTTATTGATTGACCTCAGAAAATAAACATCAAAATATTAATAGTTATTTATGAGCATAGTCTAGAGCTTATGTTTTTGTTTGGGGAATGTACCATTATGAATTTTCTATTTTTTTTAGGTTTTTTGTTATTGTTGTTGTTGTTGCTGGTTATTGGGCGGTTGTAGGGCTTGAACTCTGGGCCTGGGCACCGTCCCTCAGCTCTTCAGCTCAAAGCTAGCACTGTACCACTTGAGCCACAGCACCACTTTCTTTTTTTAATTTAATTTTATTTTATTTGTGAACATACTGTACAGAGGGGTTACAATTACATGGGCAGGATAATGCATACATTTCTTACCAAGC
>NW_012273966.1:0-3895 GCF_000151885.1 Dipodomys ordii
CTTTTTGCTTATGTGGTGCTGAGGAATCGAACCCAGGGCCTCAGGCATGCAAGGCAAGCGCTCTACCACTGAGCCACCTTCCCAGCCCCTTATTTTGTTTTTTTTATTGTAAAAATACTGTACAGAGGGGTTACAGTTACATGAGTAAGGTAATGAGTACATTTTCTATCAAGCATTGTTACCTCCTCCTTTGTTTTTCCCCTACCCTCCCTTCCCTCCCACCTCCACAACTACACTCCCTTCCCTTCCTTCTCCCCCCTCCCCGCCTAAATTGTACAGTTGTGTTTCATATATGTTCATTTTCCATATTGGTTTCTTTAATTTAACTTTTGTCGCCAGTGATCTTGCAAGTCCTTTTTGATAAGATCGGCATTCCTATCAAAGTACCTGTTTTCTAACATCCTCTTAAACCAAGTATATAGTTAAGCATTTTGGTGTTTACAAATCTGTAGCTGAAAATATCTCATTTTCATTTTAAATTACACATTTTGTTGTGACTGAAATTAGTATCTTTTTGTCTTAAAACTCCCTTGATTTGCTTACTTTTCTAGAACTATTTTTTCATGTCTCTGACCCACTTTTAAAAAAAATTAGTGACCTTTATAAGCTAATTTTATGGAAATTAGCTTCTTTCTGCAATGTGTGTTGTAATTCTTTTTCTAGATTACTATTTAATATTTTGTTTTTAAGAGCTTTCCTTTTGCTTAAATGTGTTTATATTTTCTAAGAACATCACACTTTCTTCTATTTCTTCCCAAGTTTAAATTTTTTGTTCCCTCTTACTATTCCAATAATGAGGAAAAGAAACTGAACAAGCCTTTTAGGAAATAGATGAGTCTAATATGCACATACAAAGTTTAACCTTAGCCAGGCATCAGTGGCTCATGCCTGTAATCCTAGCTACTCAAGAGGCTGAGACCTGAGGATTGCAGTTCAAAGCCAGCCCAGACAGGAAGGTCCATGAGACTCTTATCTCCAATAAACCACCAGAAAACCGGAAGTGGCGCTGTAGTTCAAGTGGTAGAGTGTTCACCTTGAGCTGAAGAGCTTGGGGACAATGCCCAGGCTCAGAGTTCAAGCCCCACTACCAACCCGCCCCCCCACCTCCCAAAAAAGTTTAACCTTAGCAAATGTGGTGTATGATTGTAATCCTGCACTCCATCATATATCAAAAAATTACTTTCACAATAGTAAAATATAAGTTTGATTTAATTTGTTATTGTATCAAATTAAGAAGTGAGGGAAGCAGTATTGTTAGTCTGTGCTCTCTCAGAAGCAGTGCAAATTGGATCAATACTTTTGGAAAACAATTTCTTGGTAAGTAGCAAGAGATTTTAATTTTTTCATCTATTCAGTAATAGCATTTCTAGGAATCCATCTTATGGCTGTAATCTTCAAAGTGGGCAAAGATAAATATATAGATATGTGCTACACAGTAGTGTTTTCGGCAGGGGAACATTAAAAACTGTTTTCCTATGAGTAAATTACAGCCTATTCAGACCAAGGAAGGTCACATGGCTATAAGAAACAAAGTTCGAAGCTGTAAATTATGTGAGAACAAGCTCACATGGTTACATTAAAGGCAAGTTACAAAATTGCTTATTCAGTAAGATCACAGCTACATAAAATATATTAAAAACTAGAAAGAAATAGCTACTTGTGTTTAAGAGATTGTGCATATTTTTCCTCCTTCCTTTAACTTGTCCATGACTTCTCCAATTTTATAATGTTCACATATTGCACATTAAAAAAAAACCCTCAAAAACTGGGCCTGGGAAGGTGGCTCAGTGGTAGTGTGCTTGCCTTGCATGCATGAGGCCCTAGGTTTGATTCCTCAGCACCATATATGCAGAAAACCCTGGAAGTGGCACTATGGCTCAAGTGGTAGAGTACTAGTCTGGAGCTGAAGAGCTGAAGGACAGTGCCCAGGCCCAGAGTTCAGGCCCCATGACCACCACCACCACCAACAAAACCCCAAACATCAAAAACCAAAATAACACACAAAAGACTATAAATCTATCTCTAGGAGGCAAGTTTTCTTCCTTACCTATTTTTACTGTGACCAAATAGGCCTTCTGGTGAAAGTCTCTTATCTGGTTTAGTTTCTTTCACTATTTTGTCACATTTCTCAAAAACCCATCTATCTTTACTTAATACCTTACAGTGACTTCCTAGTTTCTGTTGCACAATGTTGAAATTATTCAGTTTAGCACACTCTGTAATTTGGTCTCACCCTAGTGTCATTATTCAGTGCATTTCTCGGCTGTCCAACATTGTCTCACCCTAGTGTCTTGTCTTCCTTTGTACCTCACCATGACCACCTTTTTCCTTCCTATTACTATTATTATTATAGTCAGTCGTGGGTCTTGAACTCTGAATCTGGGCACTGGCCCTCAGCTCTTCAGCTCAAGACTAGCTCTCTACCACTTGAGCCACAGTGCCACTTCCGGTTTTCTGGTGGTTAATTGGAGATAAGAGTCTCATGGACTTTTCTGCCTGGGCTGGCTTGGAACCTCCATCCTCAGATCTCAGCCTCCTGAGTAGCTAGGATGACAGGCCTGAGCCACTAGCACCTTGCTTCTCCCTGCTCTTGTAATGTGCTGATCATACTCCCCTTGTGCCTAAATCCTACTCATATTCAGGTTGACTCTGTCCTTGCCCTCAGCTGAACTCTTAGCGCATGCGTTTTTAATCAGAGCCACAACCTAATGCTTCATGGTTCTGCAACCATGTCTTGTGCTAATTTAAACTCCCCAACTCTGCTCTTTGAAGGCAGGCAGCATTAACCTTCATCTTCTCATCTTCTGTTCAGTTTCTGCAAAGTTTAGAGCAGAAAACAAGGCGTGGTAAGCTGTATGGTAGGTAAGTTTTAGAACAATGTCTGTCCTTTCCTCCGTGTTTGCCTGGGTTCTCAGTGACAGAAGCAAATTAAAGGAAGCCCTAGAAGGGGATAAGGGAGTTGGAGGTGAATGTTAAACCCCGGCAGCCCTTTAGAGGCAACTGGGAGGTCTTTAAAAACCAGGATTGCTTGCCTTTTAATGTTCCCTGTCCCACCCCTGAGCCTTAGTGTGACCTGGGTCTACTCTGAAACCAGTCTTGGTATGTTTTCTAAAGTACCCTACACAGTTCTTATGGCTCCCCAGACACCTACTCCATTCAGGTCCAGCCCTTTGGCAGATACCCAGTCAGCACTTTCCTGTCTGATTTCCAGGCAGGAAGTTATCCTAGAATTGGCCAGAGACTCCAAAGAGACTGTCTGTAGATCAGTGCTTTGGAATTGGCTACAGCCTTTGTTAGTTTTCAAAGGTATTTACTTTCAAACTGACAACTGTCTGCACTGGAAGCTGTTCTGAAGGTTGCCTTTCTGTCTCCCCATCAAGATCACTGAATGGTTAGACAGACCAGTTCCAAGGCGAAAACAAGCTCAGGTCTCCAAAAAGAGACACTATTGTTATACAGTGAAGCAGTCTGATTAAGCAGTTTGTTTGTTTGGAACAACAACTTGTAGGACAGGATTAGAACAAAAGAGATTATGTACAAATAGGAAAATAGCAAGCATTATAATTTTTTAAGGCATTAGTACATAGCTCCCTTTTTATAGAATAAGAAAACAACAAAAGCAGCAGTGATACTAATAATTTAGTACTTAACTATGAGCCATGTATCTGTTCTGATTGTTTTATTTGGACATTCTTATTTACTCTGACCACTCTGGAAGAGAGGTATTATCATTCTCAGCTTATAGATAATTGTGGAGCCCAATTACTAAAAAGTTGTTTATTTTTTTGGGGAGGGGGGTCCAGTCGTGGGGCCTGAACTCTGGGCCTGGGCACTGTCCCTCAGCTCTTCAGCTCAAGGCTAGTGCTCTACCACTTGAGCCACAGTGCTACTTTTG
>NW_012273967.1:0-1146 GCF_000151885.1 Dipodomys ordii
AGGGCGGTGTGGTCTCAGAATGAGACCCAGCAGAGGGGATAGAGCGGCTTCTGTCCTAGGCCCAGGCTCCAACTCCCACCTCTTGCCCCAAGCCAGGCCCTCCACAACGTCTGCCTCCACGGGCAGATCTGGCACCTCCTGAGCCAGCGTCAGTGGCACCTATCCTAGAGCCCAGACTTCTTGGCCTGAAGACTGCCCACCGACGGAGAGGGGGGCGGTCTAACTACCCAGGACGACCCGGGGATGGATCTAGGCCTGCCTGCACCTGACAACCTGCCCAAAGCAGCTTTGTCTGCCACTGCCCGCCCTCCCGAGTAGGAGCCCTGCAGCCAGAGTCTCCCAGAGTGGCCCTTAGCCCCGTGGCCCAGGGCGGAAGCTCAGGTGCCCATCCCCGGAGCACCTTCCAGGGCGCGAAGGCTGTCCCCGGGGGGCTCCAGGGCCCGGGGGGCGGCGCCCCCGATGAGTAGATCTTCCTCCTCCTCATCCTCGAAGGCCCGAGCCGGGCGGCGCGGCGGCGGCCGGGGCGTCGGTTCATCCCGCTCGGCCATGCGTTCGACGGCGCCCTCGCCCACGAGGAAGACGGTGTCGGCGACGCGCGGGGGCCCGGTGACCGGGTTGTGGTCGTAGGAGAAGACGCGCAGGGCGCGCAGCGGGTGCAGGTCGGGGAAGCCGCCCAGGCGGTTGCGGTCGAGGTCGAGGATGTGCAGGCGGCCCATGCGCAGCAGGGCGGGCGGGAACTCCTCGAAGCGGTTGCCGTAGAGCCAGAGGCCGCGCAGGCCGGTCATGCGCGGCAGCTCGGCGGGCAGCGCGCGCAGCCGGTTGTCGCCCATCTGCAGCGACTGCAGCGCCGCCAGGCGCAGCAGCGGCCGCGGGAAGCGCCGCAGGAAGTTGCCCTCGATCCAGAGGCAGCGCAGGCTCTGCAGCTGCGCGAAGTCGGCGGGCAGCGCCAGCAGCCGGTTGCCGCCCAGGTAGAGGCGCGTGAGGCGCGGCAGGCGGCACAGGCCGTCGGGCAGGCGCTCCAGCTTGTTGAAGTCGAGCGCCAGGATGCGCAGCTCGCGCAGCTCCTCGATCTCCTCGGGCAGCTCGCGCAGCCCCGTGCCGCTCACGTACAGCTTCTGCAGGCGGCCCAGCGCGCACACGGCCCCG
>NW_012273968.1:0-1447 GCF_000151885.1 Dipodomys ordii
GGTAAACCAAAGGAGGAGGCTGCAATGCTTGGTAAGAAATGTACGCATTATCCTGCCCATGTAATTGTAACCCCTCTGTACAGTATGTTCACAAATAAAAAATAAAAAAAGAGGAAAGAAATAACAAAAACAATATCAACAAGCCAATTCAGCTTCAATGGAATTGGGATGCCATGATGACCAGAGATGATCCAGGAGACAGGACACAAGACACGATCACAGAGACACACGTGGCATGGCTTAATGGCTCCTGTGCTGGTCCGGCCTAAATAGGTTCAGTGCAGGTGGAGGGTCCACAGGAAATTCCCAGTCCCAGGCACTGGACTGACAGATTGAGTAACCTATCAGCCAAGTGCTCACCCCTGCCTCCAGGGATCTGGGTATGCCCATCACTTGGGGACAGGTGATAGGGGCAGGGTGTTTTCTTCCTCCAATATGAAGAAAAGATGCCAGACCCTACAATCCACCATGTGGCCAGTATGGTGCCAGCCAGACCTGACCACCTTACTTCACCAGCCCTTGATTTTTTTTTTTTAGACAAATCTCACAATACAGTCTGGACTGGCCTCAAACTCATGGTCCTTCTACTTCCCCTTCCTAAGTGCTAGGATTGTTCTGCCACCATTTACTGAGTGGTAGGATTACAAAATTCACTGGAAGAATAACAGGTCTGAGAAGACAGAAGAAAAGTCAACAGTCAGGCTCCAGTGGCTCACACCTACAATCCTAGCTACTCAGGAGGCTGAGATCTGAGGATCACAGTTCAAAGCCAGCCTGGGCAAGGAAAGTCTGTGAGACTTATCTCCAAATAACCACCAGAAAACTGGAAGTGGCATTGTGGCTCAAGTGGTAGAGCACTTTCCTTGAGCTGAAGAGCTGAGGGACAGCAGCCCAAGCCCAGAGTTCAAGCCCCATAATCAAAAAAAAGGGGGGGTGGAGAGAACAGTCAACAAAACTTGTATATAAGGCAGATGAAATTGTCCATTTTAAAAAACAGAAAGAAAGAGATAGAGGGTCAATAGGAAAATAAATTTGGAACAGTAAAAACAAAAAGAGACAGAATAAATAAAAATAAATACAGCTGCAAAAGACTATCAGACACCATCGAGAGGATCAACATTTCATTACAAGAATTTCAAAAGATGAGAAGAGAGAGAGGCAGAAGACTATTTGAAGAAATCATGGTCCAACATAGCTAGCAAGATCAATAGAAAGCCCACGGATTGGGAGAAGATCTTCACTAGCCATACAACGGACAAGGGTCTCGTATCTAAAATATACTTGGAACTCAAAATATTAAATCCCCCAACAACAAATCTCCAAAGAAACAACTGCCCAATAAATAAGTGGGCTAATGACTTAAAGAGAAACTTCTCTGAAGAAGAAAGAAGGATGGCCAATAGACACATGAAGAAATGCTCAACCTCCCTAGCCATAAAAGAAATGC
>NW_012273969.1:0-961 GCF_000151885.1 Dipodomys ordii
TACCTAAGGAAAGTGACATCTATACCAGATGCACAAAACATCAGAGCAAATCAAGATGGGTTTTGAGGGCTGGGAAGGTGGCTCAGTGGTAGAGTGCTTGCCTTGCATGCATGAGGCCCTGGGTTTGATTCCTCAGCACCACATAAGCAGAAAAAGCCAAAGTGGTATGGCTCAAGTGGTAGAACACTAGCCTTGAGCTGAAGAGCTGAGGGACAGGGCCCAGGCCCAGAGTTCAAGCCCCACAGACCAAAAAAAAAAAAAGATGGGTTTTGAGTATGCAGCTAACCCTATTCTTTAGTTCATTTTCATTCAAAGATATATATTTTGATGGTTATTACACAAGCCTTAGACAAATAGTAAATAATTGGTGTAACTTCCTTTATTTCTTTTCAGTTGTGGGGCTTGAACTCAGGGCCTGGGCACTGTCTCTGAGCCTCTTTGTGTTCAAGGCTAGCACCCTACCACTTGAGCCACAGTGTCACTTCCTCAGCATAACTTTTAAGAATATGAGATTTATATAGTATTCCATGATGAATGATTAATATATATTTCTAAAATGAATGACATGAATGTAAAAAATGTCCTGTCTAGGATGTAAGTACTAATGAGTGGACAGAGAGAGTGGAAAGGGTGAAGGAAGGTGAATATGGACAAAATACCTTATGTATATGTGTGAAAATGAACAATGAGTACTGGGCACTGGTGGCTCATACCTGTAATCCTAGCTACTCAGGAGTCTGAGATCTTGAGTATCGAGGTTTGAAACTAGTCCAGGCAGAAAAGTCCATGAGACTTTTATCTCCATTTAATTAGCAAAAATACTGTAATTGGGGCTGTGACTAAAGTGGTAGAATGCTAGCCTTGAACATCAAAGCTCAGAGATAATGCCCAGGCCCTGAGTTTAAGCCACAGGATGGGGAAGGAAAGAGAGAGGGGGGGAGAGAGGGAGAAAAAAAGGGGA
>NW_012273970.1:0-1236 GCF_000151885.1 Dipodomys ordii
TTATTGGAGATAGGAGTCTCACGGTCTCTCCTGCCCTGGCTGGCTTTGAACCACGATCCTCAGATCTCAGCCTCCTGAGTAGCTAGGATTACAGCGCCCAGCTCCTCCTCATATTCTTGACTCCAAGACCCTCCCCATCCTGTCTTTCCAGCCCTCCTCCTTCTCAAAGGATGACTGCAGCACCCACGATGCCCAGGCTCTCCTACTTCTGCATTCCTGTTGGGCAGTGACTGCTACTTAGAATGTCCCCTACCCTGTCTCTGCCCACAGAGTGCCTCCTCCTCCTCTCAGCACATAGCCCAGGCACCGTGTCCTCTGTAAAAATTTCCTCTTGCCTTTCAACCCAACTCCCCTTAGATTCCTTACCCCGGTCCCTTGGTATGCTCAATAGCCACAACCTTTGTCCGCCCAGGTGTGTCCCACAGATGGAAGGCTGGAAAGTGCTTTGTAGAAAAGAGGCTGGGAAGAGACCACATACTTTACTTGTTGACTATGTTTTAGAATACCCACCCACATTAGAGATTGTGGGTGTGCTGATCCTGAGGCTTGAACCACTTGAGCCACAGCGCCACTTCTGGTTTTCTGGTGGTTTATTGGAGATAAGAGTCTCAGGGATGGGGCTGGGAAGGTGGCTCAGTGCTAGAGTGCTTCCCTCGCATGCATGAGGACCTGGGTTCGATTCCACATAAGCAGAAAAAAGCCAGAAGTGGTGCTGTGGCTCAAGTGGTAGGGCACTAGCCTTGAGCTGAAGAGCTGAGGGACAGCGCCCAGGCCCAGAGTTCATTCCCCGTGACCAACCAAAAAAAAAAAAAAAGAGTCTCAGGGATTTTCCTGCCCAGGCTAGCTTTGAACCGTGATCCTCACATCTCAGCCTTCTGAGTAACTAGGATTACAAGCGTGAGCCACTGTGCCTAGCATTTTTTTTTTAAAGCGTCTCAATTACTTTCCTGCCTGGGCTGCCTCTGAATCTTTTTTTTTTTTTAATTGTATTTTGTTGTAAAGATGCTATACAGAGGGGTTACAGTTATGTGAGTAAGGAATACATTTTTTTTAATTGGATGTTTTGGTTTTTTTAATTTTTATTGTGAAAATACTGTACAGAGGGGTTACAATTACATGGGCAAGATAATGAGTACATTTCTTTTTTTTTATGTCGGCTGTGGGGCTTGAACTCTGGGCCTGGGCGCTGTCCCTCAGCTCTTCAGCTCAAGGCGAGCGCTCTACCACTTGAGCTAC
>NW_012273971.1:0-3284 GCF_000151885.1 Dipodomys ordii
ACACACACACACACACACACACGAAAAAACCTTGATCTGACACAGCCCCAAACTACCTCATAGCAGAAGTAGGACATGTTCTGTTCCTTCCTTCCACCATCTCAGAGCAGTTTTCTTTTCCTTTTTTAATTTTAAAATTTAATTTTATTGTAATGGTGGTATAGAGGAGTTACCGTTACATAAGTAACGTAATGAATATGTTTCTTGTTGAACATTATTACCCCCTCCCTCATTTTTTCTCCTACTTTCTCTTCCCCCCTGACTCCCTCCACCCCAAGTTGTAAAGTTCATTTCCAACAAAGTGTCTTGTGAGTATCGCTGTTGCATTGGTTTACCCTTGGTCCTTTTCCTCATCTTTTTGTTATTCTCCTTCCCTATCCTAAATCAGATAAATCTATATACAAGACACAGGGCACAAAGATAAAAAAAAAAAAAAACAGTGACATCAGGGGATAAGCCAAAGGGGGGAAACAAAAGAAAAAAAGAAATAACGTCAGATAGTATATAAAAATGACATTAAAATAAATTTAAAAAGAAAACACCAAACGAACATAAACAAAGCCACACTAATGCTACCAGCACAACCATGTTCTTTACAGCATTGTTTACCATAGCTAAGATATGGAACCAACCCAGATGCCCCTCAGTAGATGAATGGATCAAGAAAATGTGGTATCTATACACAGTGGAATTTTCTGGAATTTTTCATCAAAAAATGACATTGCCCCATTTGTAAGGAAATGGAAAGACTTGGGGAAAAAAAAAACATATTAAGTGAAGTAAGCCAGACCCAAAGAAACATGGTTTCCCCTCATTTGTAATAATTAGTATATGTCTAGGATAGTCCTAGTAGAAGATCACAATAGCTCAAAAGATATGTACATATGACAGTATAAAATGATGCTAATCTTTTCCTTTATTTTTTCCCTCTTCTCTGGCAAGAGCCACTATGTGAGTCATGCTGTAAACAAAATATTTGCACAGAGGCCAGCCATCACAGCCCAGGACACTGGATAAAAACAGACACTGACCAGGGTTGGGTCTCTCTATCCAGAGACATGCAAGGGAGGGGCCCACCCAGTTCCATGCACTAAAGGAGCTCATTAGGGATCTACATTCTTGGACCTCGAAGGTGAGGGATGGGTGGTGGTACGTCTTGACTTTCCAATCCAAGACTAAAAGAAGGAACACAAGCTACCAAGCTGGGTAGGGAGACTTCTCTATAATCAACCTGACTTATTAAGGCACTACATAACACACCTAGCATGTAGATGTGAGTATAACTGTCCACGAGAGACTTTCACTGAAGTGAAAGAGAGCAAGAGCCCCGCTGACTCTCCTGCTGAGCAAGTCAGAAGAGCCACTGGATAGTTTTTCTGTCTGGGGCAAGATATGGGTGGGCTTCAAGAATGGTGGAGCCCATTATCTGTGCTTGGAGAGCCTCAAATTCTACCGCACACTCCGGAAAACGCCCACTTCCATCCGAACTCAAGAGTGTAGCCCAATCTCTGGAAATGTCTGCTTTTCCACAGGATCTGCCCTGCTTCACTGTAGCAGCTTCCCCTGCTACATACAACACCTTCAGCTACGTTAAGGTATAAAACCCCGAGGATTGTAGCATGTGGGGAGCAAACACCATGCATTATGATCCCAGAGGCTTCACAGAGGACTGTGAAAGGCCAAATAAAATACTGACTATTTAAATAAAGTAAAAAGTGATTGGGAACCTTAGCTTCCTCGCGAGATTTCGTTCCGCTGTGGCCCTTGTTAAACACAGTTGGCTCTCTGTCTCATCTGAGAGGAAATAAGATGGCAAAAGTCATAACATATAAATACACACGCTACAGAAGGGAAGGATGATCATATGGCATTTATTGGAGATAAGAGTGTCATCAACTTTCCTACCCAGATCCTCAGATCTCAGCCTTCTGAGCAGCTAGGATTATAGGTGTGAGCCACCAGTGCCCAGTTGATTTCTTTTTTGACATAGAAAATCATTGCCAGGTGCCAGTGACTCACATCTGGAACTCAACCTACCAGGTTGAGACACTGGGGATCACAGTCCCAGGAAGAAAGCATTCTTCTCAATGAAGAGGGTCATGGACACAGTGACGCACACCTGGCATCCTAGCTACCAAGAAGTCTACTAGGTGGATAGCACTGGTGTATACCCAGATGTGCCTGGAGGAAATCCAGACCCTGTCCTAAAAATATCAAGCAAAAGTCAGGGCTGGATATACGACTCAGTGGGAAGAGTATCTAGCAAAAGTGGGGACTAGAGTTCAAATCCAAGTATTGTCAAATCATTGCACGTGTTTCTGGAGTATCATGCTGCATTTCAACAGATGTACTCAGCAGTTACTAGACAAACCAGAGAAAATGTATTTATATTCTCAAATAGATTACCAGTTTGTGGTTACAAACATTCAAAAAACATTTCTTCTAGCTAGTGTGTGTGTGTGTGTGTGTGTGAGAGAGAGAGAGAGAGAGAGAGAGAAACAGAGAGAGAGAGAGAGCACCAGTCCTGGGGCTTGAACTCAAGGACTGTCCCTCAATATCGTTTTGCTCAAGGCTAGTATCTACCACCTGAGCCACAAAGCCACATCTAGTATTTTTGGTAGGTTAGCGAGGATAAGAGTCTCAATCATATTAAGCGATGTAAGCCAGACCCAAAGAAACTTAGGCTCCATGGTTTCCCTCATTTGTAATAATTACTATATGTCTAGGAAAGTCCTAATAGAGGATCACAATAGCTCAATAGATGTGTACATATGACCATGTAAAATGATGCTAATCGAAATGAACTCCAAGTTATAGAAACAAGAGGGTTTTTTTGTTGTTGTTGACCATGTTGTCATCAATAATATCAAGTTGTTGGGGTTTTTTCTCTTTCCCTTTGGTTTATCCCTGGTAGTCACTGTTTTTGATTCTGGTCCCCTGTGTCTTGTGTATATGTTTATCTGATTTGGGGAAGAAAGAGAGAATAACAAAACTGTGAGACAAAGGACAAAGGGTGAACCAATGCAACAGCGATACTCACAAGACACTAGGTTGGAAATGAACTGTACAACTTTTGCGCAGGAGAGTTGAGGGGAGAGGGAAAGTGGGAGAAAAACGAAGGAGTGAGTAAATAAGAAATGTACTCATAATGTGATGTCAGGAAAATGAACTCTTAGATATGTATTTTAATGTTTTTTCTTCCATGCATGTGTTTCTAACGCATTTATAAGATTATCTCTTTGTTGCTTTGTATATCCCTCCCCCACAGTATAACCCCTGCTTTC
>NW_012273972.1:0-3986 GCF_000151885.1 Dipodomys ordii
CTTCTTTCCTCCTTTTCTCCCTCCCTCCCTCCTTCCCCTCTCTTTCTCTTTCTTTCTTTCTTTCTTTCTTTCTTTCTTTCTTTCTTTCTTTCTTTCTTTCTTTCTTTCTTTCTTTCTTTCTTTCTTTCTTTCATACATTAGTTGTAGAAGGGAGATTTCATTGTGTCGTATATGTTTACAATGGTTCAGCTCAAACTCATCCCCAATGTCATGGATCTTTACCCCGCTTCTCTTAAATAATTGAAAGTGGTTTCCTTGCTCTGGTTACATAAACTGCTTCACCACCTTCGTCCCCGCTCTCTTCCTTAGCCCTCCCTCCTGTTGCTGGTAGCTTTCTCCCCAAAGAACTTCAAACTGATACTTCTTAACAGGAAACAAAAAATGGCTGGCTATATAAAAACTGTTGTGGGAAGGTCTGTGTAAGACCAAAGCTCTCCCTTCCTTCCTCTCATTTCACTTCAAGGCCCTGTGCGCTTAAGAGGGACAAACAAGCAAACGTAACCCAGACTTCTCATAAGGTTAGAGGCCTTCAGTGCTTCTGGCCCCTAACTGTACACAGTTTTGGACATTTGAGTATTAAAGTCGCTGTGAACCCCTCTGCTAGCTGGTGTGTGGGCACTCCCACCACAATGATGACCATCCGTATCCATGTTCCAGTTTGAACACCTCAGAGCAGGAAGTCTGGTGTGAGATCAAATTAGGTGTGTTATAAGCTATGGTATGGAGCCCAGATCTTTTGAGCTATGACGTAAGTCACTTTGATTCTCTTCCTAACATATCTACAATGATTGGCTAAGAAATTGTTTATTTTTTCATTTATTAAAACAATTACCCTCCTAATGTATGTTTAATAAAAAAAATTGATGCAGTGCACAGGGTGGCCCATGTTACATGTCGGGGAAGGTAGAACCATGTCAGTATGATGTTGGCAAGAGCAGAGGTACACAGAGCATGAAGCCCAAGGGTGGTGGTGGAGGAGAGCATTGCAGGTGAGCTTTGGCTATGGATGAAGGAATGGGTTGCAGGTGAAGGGAGATGAAGTGGCATTAGAGGGAGACAGGTGTGAGCCCTTGCTCTGAGGAGGAAGCAGAGCACACTCTACATGGAGCAACCTTTGAGGGAATGACAGGGTAGGCAGAGAAGGCTGTGTGGTAAGATGACAGTGTGGGAAAGTTAATCTGTGGTGGTGGGCCAGAAATGATGTAGTGAAGGGAAGAGACATGAGAGAGAGAGAGATCCAGAGAGAGAGAGAGAGGAGAGAGAGAGAGAGGGAGAGAGAGAGAGGGAGAGAGGGAGAGGGAGAGGGAGAGGGAGGCAGACACAGAGAGAGACACACACAGAGAGAACTGAGTAGCTAAATCAGTCACATAGCTCAGAAGGGGAGGGGAGGAAAGGGAGGAAGGTGAGCTGGGAGAGCTCACAGAGGGACGGGAGGGGGCTGGACCTGTGGAAGGAGGGGGGCAGTAGTCAGGCGACCTTGCCGGCACTCACACTCCCTGTCTGCAGTACAGATTTATCCCTTTTTCATAGGATTTTTTTAAATGTTGAGAAGGAAACCTTTTGGACCTTGTATGAGACAGCTGATAAAGGAAACGGATTTTCTTTTAAGTCACAAGAGTTGAACCCTGAACGAGTTAAGAGCCACTGTGTTGTGGCATTGTGTGGCATTATGTGGTTGTTACATGGTGTCACTTTGGAGTTGGGGGTCTAAAGATGTGTTGTGAAGAGCAACAGAGCAGGAATTCAGGAGCAGGGGTGAGTGATCTTCATCAAGCTGCAGAGCAGTTGTTTAAGATAAGGAGAGGTCTAAACATCGTAGAACCCATTCTTGTTACAAGTATTAGCCAAGTTGTGGCAGGAGTGATAGAACCATCTCCAACCATCAACCGATTCTGAGAGGGCTGTGAAAAAATCCTCCTGATTTCTCCTGGAAAAGAACCATTCACTTTTCTTCTGATAGCAGAGAAAATCCAGTAACCAGAGTAGAGTTGAATGTTGGGTGGGCTTGTCCGTGTCTAATGGCAGTGCAATCTGAGGTAAGGTCCTGATACCCTAAGAGGTGTGAGGCAGTCCACAGAGAGGCAAGAGAAACATAAGAATGTTCTGTTTACCTTTACATTTGCCTGAGCGTGGGAATGAGTGTGTGGAGAGTCCCAGTGACCACATGTGGTCCAGGTTCCAGAAGGTGCCACTGAGCCTTGTCCACAGCTCGAGCGTTTTGAGGGACATGGTCTCTTGATAGATGGGGCTGGCCTCTGTTAAGGCAGGTTTATCTGTACCAGAATCAGTACACTTACAGATGATAGAGTCTCATGTACCCAAGACATCTTACAGTGCTGTAATAAGATACAGTCACCCTAATAAAGTTTTATATGACAGATGCTAATTAGAATGAATTCCTTAAAGGAGTTGTTGAACAGGAATTACAGTTTTCTTGCAAAAGGTATGCATTTCAGAATTGGTAGAATTTTGTGCTTTATATTACACATATAATATGTAACAAGTATATTATATAATAGATAATAAATATGACAATATGATTACAGTATAATTATAATTGTATTATATAATATGCATAATATATAGTTACAAGTATATGACAATTATGTATAATTATAATTTAATATGGCATATAATATAATATCTATATAAAATTTATGTTATCACATATATTAATATCACATATAACAATACATAATGTTTCATATAACAACATATGTTACTATAGATAATATATAATATACATTATATTCTGTATTGAAAGAATGCATTACATTTTTTGCTTTGTTTTTTTTTGTATGTGTATGTGTGTGTTTGTGCCAGTACTGAGTTTTTTGACCTCAGGATTCACACTCTTGGTTGGCTTTTTCACTCAGGGCTAGTAATCTACCATTTAAGCCACAGCTCCGCTTCCCATGTATTTCTTTTTTAAGTATTACCAGATACATTTAAGTATCACCAGAGCAAGAAGACTATGCATAACCATATTGAGGAAGTTTGCTATTTTTCCATAAAAAACCTAACCTATGCTACAGAGAAAGGAAGCATTTTAAAAATAAGTATTAAAATAAGTATACTTAACCACCAGAAAACTGGAAGTGGAGCTGTGGTTCAAAGTGGTAGAGTACTAGTCTTGAGCAAAAAGAGCTCAGGGACAGTGCCCAGGACCCACAACCAACAACAAAAGAAGTATACTTCCATTTATGTGATTTTTTATTGTAGAAAACAATAATTGTATATGTAAAAACTTACATTTACATACTTTAAAAGTTTGAAACAGACTAAAGTTTTTCAAACAAAGAGTTTTAAACCTAATAGAAACAAGACATTTTCTAAGTAGTTTGAGAGGCCAACCTACTGACCTTAGAGAAAATGGAACGCTACTAACTTCAGCAAACATGTCTTTGAGCACTTATTGTATTAGCTTGAATCTTGAGTGTTAAGACTTTATGAGTGCCTTCCTTCCATTTGCTTCTGTGTGTCAGAGCTCTCTCTCTCTTTTTTTTTTTACTAGCTCAGCTTTTAAAACTAAGTACTGACTAGTTTCGAATTAAGACCTTTAAATTTGTGCATCATAAAACGGTAAGTGAAGGTTTTTTGAAAGGGTAATGGAATAAATTCAACCGTGTGGCAGCCAGTGAGACACATATTTGTGGTGAGAACTGAAAAAGAATTAGTGGAGCCCAGATGTCAATGGCTCACATCTGGAGTCCTAGCTACTTAGGAGGCTGAGATCTGAGGACTGAGGTTGGAAGACAACCTGAGCAGACAAATCCTTGCGACTCTTACCTTCCATTAACCAGCAAAAAGCTGGATGTGAAGATGTGGCTCCAAGTGGTAGAACACCATCCATGAGCAAAAAAGTCAAGGGAGAGCATGAGACCATGATTCAAGAGTTCAAGCTCCAGTACACACACACACACACACACACACACACACACACACACACACACACACACACACACACACACACACACACACACACA
>NW_012273973.1:0-1492 GCF_000151885.1 Dipodomys ordii
AGGCCCAGAGTTCAGGCCCCACGACCAGACTCAAAATAAATAAATATAAAAATAAATTAATGAGGCTGCTTATATTTTCAGAGGGAAGTAATTTAATCAGGTAGCAATCTGGCAATGTTAATCTTTGGCCATTTTGGCCAAGTATATTTACTTTAGCAACTTAGCCTTTTAACACATCCAGGTGGAGCTAGAAGAAATCATGTTGAGCGAGGTAAGCCAAGAGCAAAGAGACAAACGGTACATGGTCTCCCTGATAAGTGGATGCTAAATCCAAAATGTTAGGTAATACAACAAAATTAACAGGACGTAAGAAACAAAGAACTTCCACTCATCTGGTCGAACCACTACTAAATATCCCCATGCTGCTGATCACATGTATGGTGTATATGTGTACACCATTATATGTTATAGACTGTGATAGACAATTTGCTCCAGGAAAGTTAGAATGAGCTAGTGACTTTAAATGAGCATCACTATTCCACAATACTGTGAAATTTGGGAAATTATGTAATCACTTAATCACAATAAAAAAAAAGAAAAAGCACCAGAAAACTAGAAGTGGCGCGATGGCTCAAGTGATAGAGTATCAGCCTTGAGCTGAATTGTTCAGGGACAGCTCCCAAGCCTAGAGCTAAAGCCCCATGACTGACAAAAAGAAAAAAGAGAGAGAGAGAGAGAGATCTTTCATGCGATTGTTTCTAACATATTTATAAGATTATGTCTTTGTTGCCTTGTATGTCCCTCTCCCATGGTACAACCCCTGCTTTCACTATATATGATGTTGGTATATGTGGAGGGGAGGGGAAAAAGCAAATTGTTAAAACAGGGATACAGGAGGACCCACTGCAACAATGAGATGTACAAGTCATTATGTCAAAAAACGAACTTTACAACTTTGGTGGGGGGGGGAAGGATACAAAGGGATAGGAAGGGGAAACAAAGCAGGAGGCTACAATGCTTGATAAGAAATGTGCTCATTATCTTACCCATGTAATTTTAACCCCTTTGTACAGTATTTTCACAATAAAAATATATTTAAAAAATTTTTTAAATAAAATGCAAAAAAAAAAAACCCACATTCAGGGGCTGGGAAGGTGACTCAGTGGTAGAACGCTTGCCTTGCATACGTGAGGCTCTGGGTTCAATTCCTCAGCACCACATAAGCAGAAAAAGCTGGAAGTGGTGTTGTGGCTCAAGTGGTAGGGCACTAGCCTTGAGCTGAAGAGCTGAGGGACAGCGCCCAGACCCAGAGTTCAGGCCCCACAACTGACAAAACAACAACAACAACAAACACATCCATCACCCTTAGGGGAGGAAAACAAAGGTATAAATCCTCTGAACGCTTAAAATATTATTTATCAAATGGCAAAGAAACACATGAGGAAATGTTCATCATTCCTGGTGGTGAAGGAAATGCAAATAAAGACAACCCTGAGATACCACCTTACCCCAGTCAGAATGTCCCACATCCACAAATCAGCCAACAACAAAT
>NW_012273974.1:0-2671 GCF_000151885.1 Dipodomys ordii
CTGGGAAGGTGGCTCAGTGGTAGAGCGCTTGCCTTGCATGCCTGAGGCCCTGGGTTCGATTCCTCAGCACCACATAAGCAAAAAAAAAAAAGCTGGAAGTGGCGCTGTGGCTCAAGTGGTAGAGGGCTAGCCTTGAGCTGAAGAGCTGAGGGACAGCGCCCAGGCCCAGAGTTCAGGCCCCACGACCGGACCCCCCACCCCCCAAAAAAAACAAAAACAAATTATAGACTGAAAACAATTGAAAAAAAACTGGGTCTGTATTTAAATTGTGATTTCTTTTCCTATTATACCTTAAGTGACATGGTCCAACAATTAACATTCACATTATATGAGGTGCTGTAAGTAATACAGAAACAAGGTATATAAGTGAATTTTGTAAGTTATATGGCTGTTTTGCATATATACTTTTTTGTTAATCAATTCACTGTATATGCTAGTCCTGGGTTGTTTATAAAACAAAAACAATTTATGTATCCTACGAGATAGATACATACATGCTAAAAATGAAGACAAACAAAATGAAAAATGAGAGAGGGACTAATGGCACAACTAAGGAACTAAGTCACAACTACATCTGAATGCTTATTCTAAGCCATTCTCTGTACATTGTGTCAAAGGATTTCAGCTGGGGGAGATTATTCCCCCACTGTATATTTGGCAATGACAAGTGACATTTTTATTGTGAGAGGTTCAGTACTACTGACATCTAGTGGGTCAAAGCTAGGGATGTAATTAAATATCCTATAATGCATAGGAGAGTCACTTCCATCTTTCATTACAATATACCAAGTGTTCTTTGCTATTGAGGTTGACTGTGATTACGTAGGTATGTAGTGTTTGTTATGTTACTCTACTGTTAAGTTACTTCACATCCCTGAAGCTTTGGAAGGACCACTGTGTGCAGATCACATGTAAAAGGCGAGTTATAAGAGTAGCTACATTAAATTATAAGTATTCTTTTCTAGCTGTGTGCTGTTGGTGCATGCCTGTTATCCTAACAACTCAGGAGGCTGAGATCTGAGGTTCACAGTTTGAAGCCAGCCAGGCAGGAAAGTCTGAAATTCTCATTTAACCACCAAAAAAGCCAGATGCAGGGCTGTGGCCAGGAATCATATCATGATGCAGGACTCCTAGTGAAGCAAAGTAGTAAGTAGAGTACTATCCTTGAGCACAAAAGCTCAGAGACAATGACTAGGCCTGAGTTCAAGCCCCAAGACAAACGTACACATGCACACACACAAGCAAACATACACGTGCACTTGCCCACACCCACATCCACACAAATCTTCTCCATGGGAAATCTGTCTCTTTTCAAATTTACTCAATCATGG
The DNA here is from genome assembly GCF_000151885.1 of Dipodomys ordii. Taxonomy (NCBI): domain Eukaryota; kingdom Metazoa; phylum Chordata; class Mammalia; order Rodentia; family Heteromyidae; genus Dipodomys; species Dipodomys ordii. The sequence continues at coordinate 1,332 of NW_012273974.1, forward strand.
TCATTGTGTGTGTGTGTGTGTGTTTGCCTATAATGGGGCTTGAACTCAAGACCTGGGAGTAGTCCCTGAGCTTTTTTTAGCTCAAGGCTGGTGCTTTACCACCTTGAGCCACAGCTCCACTTATATGGCATTTTGGTGGTTAATTAGAGATAAAGAGTCTCACTGCCTAATGGGCTTGGAACTGTGATCCTAAGATCTCAGCCTCCTAAGTTGCTAGAATTACAGGCATGAGCCACTGGTGCCCAGCTTGTGATTAATTTTCTTAAGTATATCCTCCTTTATTTTCTGATATTACAGTGTGCTCCAAGTCACTCTGTATGTTTTTCACCCTATTTCCAGAATCAATAATTTGGGTGCTAGGGATACTTGGGCTAGGTTGCTTCTGTGGACAGAGATGGAAACAAGTGAGTATACACTAAACTAGGTCTATATATTCATACATAAATAATTCTACATCAGCTACAGTTCTAGAATGAATTCGAAAGAGTCTCCAGCTTAGCACTCTAGAGGTTATAGAAGTTTAATATGTGAGACCTGGCAGAAAGTTTTAGGTCACTGTGGGCATGCACTCAGAGACCGGTGGGACTCTGGCCTCTAACTCCTCTCTCCCCTTCAAGTCCTAGCCTTAGGGTGGGTTGCTTCACTAGGAGTTCTGCACCATGATGTGATGCCTGGCCACAGGCCCCCACGTATGGGGCCAATCAAACAGAAACTGAAACCTCCAAAACTTTTCCTTTATATTACCTAGGTTGTTACAGTGATCTGAAGCTAGTTAACACATCACCTAGATCTATATTGGCTAAAGAGGAATTGATATTGCTGACACCTATGCTAATACATTACCATATTGATAAATTCAGTCCACTCTCCGAATAGAGCTTTTTAATAATTCTAATAATCATGTGAAGTACTCAACTGTAGGATTTAATTTTCGACTTGTGTTAATTATCCATGGCTCCGGTGTTAGTTACATATGATATTAAAGGGAAAGTTAGGTAGAAATGTAGTGACAACTGTGAATGAAGTTTTGAAATATCTTTAATAAGCCACGCTAGTCTTCCCTTGGGTGACTTTGCCCATTGCTTGCTGGCTTTCTGGACAGATTTTTTTTTTTTTTAAATTCTGAGCTCTATACGCAGCAAGTAGGTAAAAGTGAGAGTTGTTCTGTTTGAGGAGCACGCTGAGGATTGAACTCCCAGCTTTACTTCTTGAGCCAGGACCCCCAGTTCCTCGGGAGGTTTAAATAGCTCTCACACACACAAAAAGAACCAAAAAGAAAAGGATCATCACAGAGCTGGGCAGGCCAAGGCCGAAGTAAACAAAACTAGGTAGGCTCTGGG
>NW_012273975.1:0-2962 GCF_000151885.1 Dipodomys ordii
AGAAAAAACGCCGGAAGTGGTGCTGTGGCTCAAGTGGTAGAGTGCTAGCCTTGAGCTGAAGAGCTGAGGGACAGCACCCAGGCCCAGAGTTCAGGCCCCCAAAAAAAAGAAAAAAGAAAAAAAGGTGTGGAATATTTCATTATTTCCCCACTAACAGTCCTGTGATGTAGATTCTGTATCCTCAGTCTTTTTTTGGTGGTGGTGGTAGTGGTCGTGGGGCTTGAACCCTGGGCCTGGACACTGCCCCTGACCTCTTCAGCTCAAGGCAAGTGCTCTACCCCTTGAGCCACAGAGCCACTTCTGGTTTTCTGGTGGTTAATTGTAGATAAGAGTCTCACAGACTTTCCTACCTGGACTGGCTTTAAACTGCAATCCTCAGATCTCAGCCTCCTGAGTAGCTAGAATTACAGGCGTGAGCCACCGGTGCCCAGCTTGTATTACCTTCATTCTTAATATGAGGCAAAGAGAGACCAAAAAGTACCTCAGGGCCTGTACTCACAGAGCTGGATTACAAATAACCTCCGAGCTGAAAACCTGTGGCTCATACCTATAATTACAGCTACTAGGAAGGCTGAGATCTGGAGGATCACGGTTCAAGGCCAGCCTGGGCCTTGACTCTATCTCCAGTTAACTGGCAAAAAGCCAGTCTAGAGGAATTTTGCAAATAGGAGAGTACCTGCATAGCAAGCTCAAGACCTTGAATTTAAACACCATACCAACAAAAAGAGAAAAAGGGAGGAAGGGATGGAAAAAGGAAAGAAGGGAGGAAAGGGAGGGAGGCGAACCTCTGAAACTCAGGAATTGTTTAGCAACTTTCTAACTTATACTAGGCTCACTTGTATTTTTCTCACAGATAAAAGCAGCGTGGGAGAATTCCCATCATCCCACTGGGGTGGGGAATAAGTCAGGGGTCTCCATATTTCCCTTTGCCTATGTGCTGTGTGTTGACTCCAAGTCTTATTCTGATTTTGTTTTGGTTTTGTTGTTGTTGTTGTTGTTGTGGCACTTGGAATGGAACCCAGAGCCTCGGACATGTAAAGCATGTGTTCTAGCACTGAGCCACAACCCCAGCCCCTATGTCATTTCTGTCTCAGGGTTTCAGGGTCTGGGCTTATAGCCATGATGGTACCATTTCTTTGCAGGGAGCTTTAAGTAAGTAGACCTGTTCCTCAAAGGCCATTCTTAAAGCAGATTGAAATGGTGAAGAGAGACAGAGAGAGTGAGACAGAGAGAGAAAAGAGACAGAGGCAGAGGCAGAGAGACAGACAGAGAGACAGAGAGAGAGAGGATGAGAGGGCATGTGGTATTTTCTTAAAGCTAAGAAGCTTTCAGCTGGAGGACACACTATTATTTTCTCTCCTGTTAAGAAAGAGAAAAGGCTGTCAAGCAATCTATGAAATAAGAATTTGTTTCCACCAACTGAAGAACCCAACACCAACACCATTTCACATATGTTAAAATGTAGGAGGGAAAGTGTCTCTTAGAAAATGATGAAGTTCAAACTCTAGGATGTCCAGGGACCTAGAATCAAAGTCTTTAGCTATGCGCTGTCTGTGCCCAAATGGAAGCATCTTTCATCTCTTAAGGACCAAATTGGGAGGAAGAAGCCACTTTTAAAGAGCATAAATCAGTGGTGGCTCATACCTTTAATCTTAGCTACTTGGGAAACAGAGCTCTGAGGATCATGATTCAAAGCCAGCCCAAGGGCTGGGAATGAGGCTTAGTAGTAGAGTGCTTGCCTGGCATGCATGAAGCACTAGGTTTGATTCCTCAGTACCACATAAGCAGAAAAAGCCAAAAATGGCACTATGGCTCAAGTGGTAGAGTGCTAGCCTTGAGCAAAAGAAGCTCAGGGACAGTGCCCAGGCCCTGAGTTCAAGCCCCAGGACTTGCAAAAAATGAGATTCTTATCTCCAGTTAACTTCTAAAAAGCCAGAAGTGGAGCTGTGCTCAGGTGGTAGAGCAAAAATGCTAAAGAAGAAGGCCCTGGTCCTGAGTTTAAGCTCCAGTACTGGCACAAAAATAAATAAAGAGCAAGGTAGTGCATCCAATAGTGATCCCCACTGATGCCATCACTGCTGCTGTTTATGGAAGAGTTTATTACCAAGCTTTGTCACATTGTACATCATGCATCATGCCAGAGACAGCAATCAGGCTTCACAGGCAGGTGTTAGCTGCCTCATACCTCACAACAGGTGTGATGTGTGAGCACCATCTATTCAGAAGTTCATCATGGCGCTTTCTAGTCACTTGGGGAAGTTAAGAACATAAAATACACACATGTATCCACACACAAATACAATTGAGCACCAGGTAAAGACATCCCTGTGTGGGGTGTGATTGGCAGTGACGTCAGAGTGCTGCAAGCTCTGGAGTTCTTGCCCTCACTTTCTGGGCTTATTTCTCTGCTGGTCAAGAACACATAGGTCACAGACTACCATGGCCCAGGGACCTCAGAGGGGACCCTCCTGGGAGATGGAGTCCCACAGCTGGCCTCTCCACAGCACATCCAGGAGCCTTCTGTCATCTGTTGCACAGGAAGGCCTATGGATCATGTGTCAGCCACATCAACTGTTCTTGCAGCACACGTGCAGGCAGGCAGGCAGGCACGCACGCACGCACACACACACACACAGTGTCTAGCCTTCTTAAAGCCACAACCCAAAAGACAGAGAAAGCCTATGGACTCACTCATGAGATTTCATACCCAGGACTGTGGATAGAGACTGGTGCGTTGACACAACCCGGTAAAGTAATCACTATGTTTTCTTCTTTAGTTTAAAAATGATGATAGCTAGGTGCTGATGGCTCACTCCTATAATCGTAGCTACTCAGGAGGCTGAGATCTGGAGGACTGCAGTTTGAGGCCAGCCCAGGCAGAAAGGTTTACCAGAATCTATCTCCAAAATAACTAATAAGAAGCAGGACTAGAGGTGTGGCTCAAGGCTAGAGTGGCAGCCAA
>NW_012273976.1:0-1360 GCF_000151885.1 Dipodomys ordii
TTGAATCATAGATCTTCTTTCTAGTTTTGATGTTCACAAACAGGCTTTTAACATTTTCCTTTATTACTCTCCAGCTTTTTTTTTTTTTTTTTTTTGGGTCCGGTCGTGGCGCCTGAACTCTGGGCCTGGGCGCTGTCCTTCAGCTCTTCAGCTCAAGGCTAGCGCTCTACCACTTGAGCCACAGCGCTACTTCCGGCTTTTTTCTTTTTGCTTATGTGATGCTGAGGAATCGAATCCAGGACCTTGAGCATGCAAGGCAAGCGCTCTACCACTGAGCCACCTTCCCAGCCCATACTCTCCAGCTTTTATCTACATACATTTTCAGTTATTTTAATTGTGTAAAAGTGGTGTACAAGTTGTTTTTATATACTAAAATTGTTCATTTACAATCTCCATTTAGTCTCCAGTTAAACATTTTTGTACTCCTTCATATATTTTATTGTGTGGTAAAATGATATGTTTTACGAATAGTTGCCCTTAAAGTCATGTTGAATTTTAGAATGAGAAATGTCCTTTAGCTGAATTTATAAAAATATGGTTATACTCCAAAATCTCTAGAGTTCTTCTTTAGGATTATAGTTATATTATGAGAATGATAGGAACCTTTTACTTTCTTTGAACTAGTAAGAAGTGTGGTAGCCCTTTGTACTTGCATAGGTATTTGTACCTAGGGAAAACAAGGGAATCCTGTGCTTTGTCAGTGCTGCTGTGTCACAGACAAAGTTTGAGTGGCAGCATGGGGACCCCACATTTTCTACCCAGCCTTTACCTTTTATGTTCTCTGTCTTCCTCTCACACATCATTTCTTTCCATCCTTCATGTGGAACAGAAGAAATTTTACATTTCTTATTTTCAAATATTAAAATAAGTAAATTGAAGATTTTAATTTTTAAATAATGTTTATTTTTAATTGGCACACAGTAATTGTATATGCTTATGGGATGCAGTGAGACATTTCAAAATATGTATATCAGGTATAATCTGATCAGAGTAATTGGCAGACTTGTCCCTTAGACTTCATATTTGGCTCAGTCAAATCCTCTCTACTGGGTCATTTGAAATATTAATTTTAATTTTTGTCAACCACAGTTATCCTCCTGTGCTATAGAACTTTATACATTAATCCTTCAAGCCACCTGTACCCCTGTACCTGTGTAAACCGTCCCCATCCCCCTGCCCCTCACTGTCCATTCTTCCCTCCCTCTTCCTTTCCCCTTTCTCTGACTTTGCCATTTATCCTTTGGTTTGCTTAGTGTTTCTTTTTTTTTTTTTTTTTTTTCGGTCATGGGGCTTGAACTCTGGGCCTGGGCACTGTCCCTCAGCTCTTCAGCTCAAGGCGAGCACTCTACCACTTGAGCTA
>NW_012273977.1:0-3211 GCF_000151885.1 Dipodomys ordii
CCCCCCCCCCGCCCTGCCCCATGATAAAAGCTGACTCTGGTGGAGTGAAGGCTCCCGGTCAGGCCCATTCTACACAGAGGAAGGCCAGCGGCTCGGGTCAGGGCTGTCTGCACTGGAGGTTTCTCCGGCCTCTCCCACTTGGTGAGCGCTCCACCCAACACGCCCCGGGACTGGGGGCTGGGGCTCAGTACTGCATCGTTGTTACTACTGTTGTTTGTTTGTCCCATGTAGATGGGTCCCATGGCCTGTGTCCTTTGATGGCCCTGACCTTCTCCACTGAGCCGCTGTCTCTGCCAAAGAAATGTCCTTGGGTGGACTCCAGAGATTCAGATGTCTCCTTTGACATACCTTCTATTTACCCAGTGCTTTTCTATTTCATTTTGCTCTGGTACTTTGAGTAGCAAATAGCTGACTGGCATTGGTCACTCTTCTAAAGGACATCTCCGTCTAAGTAGAAGTATCTTACCAGGAGATACACTGCGGCTTAGACCCCCTACCCCGGGGAGACGTCGAGCTCCTTCTGGAATTCTTTGGGAATGGGGGCGAGGAGGAGGAATTTTAGCTTCTCTAGAGCCTACCCAACTGTGATCAAATGTGAGTTTTCAGTCAGTGACAATTCATTAACCCAACTTGAGATTCTGATTGACATCCCAGCCAATTACACGTTCCCCCGTGTTTATGATCTCTGGAGACGATTGGATGGGTGTGGGAATTCTGGCCTCCTTTTCGGAGAGGTTGGGGAAGGGCAGGAGAGAGCTGGGGTTGGGCAGGTGTGCTCCCCGCTAAGATGCCAGGCCCTGGCTGTGAAAAAGATCTTCTGCCCACAGGAGGAGCTGTTCGATTTTACTTCCATTTTGCATTAAACACAAAGTCTCTGGAGGGCTGCTGAATGGTCTGGCTTGTATTTCTCAATACCAGATTCAAGTTAAAGAGATGAAGGAGTAAGAGGCTGGGAAATCCATGGCTTCTCTCATGCTTTAAAGTTCCAAAATGCTGTGTGTGTGTGTGTGTGTGTGTGTGTGTGTGAACCCATTTTCCATGTTCCAGCAGCTGTGGGTTTTCCCAGGGCTCCCCCGGTGGCTCAAAAGGGAGCTGCTTAGTGCCTAACAGATGAGCCAATTGAGTTTTTAAATGCAAAATTAAACTTAAAGTGTGCAAAGGGCACAGGGGACCCCGCCGCCGCCGCCGAGAACAGGCAGGAGGAAGGCAGGCTCCGCGCCGCTGGCCGTGGGAGGCCCAGACGCTTGGCCGAAGGCCACCAGAGAGGCCGGCGCGGACGCCTGGCCGTTCACCTGCCCCGGGCCGGCCGGCCGGCCGTGGGGGCACACATGGCCCCGAGCTTGCCATCGCCATTGGCTTTCCATTTGTAGGCCTGTGTCTGCCTTGAGAACTGGAAAATGAGAAAGTAGCTGGTTGGGCTCTCTAGGAGGCAAGAACAGATGTGTTCTGATCTCTACCAGGTGTTTTTTGCCCCCTCAACTCTTAAATCCTAACGAGCAGTTCTGGGGCCCCAGATACTGGCCTGACCCAGATCCTCAGTGCACCCCACTTTAATTGTGAGGAGTCAGGACAACGGGGAACTCTGGGACGAAACACGCCACGTCAGTGGGTAGCCTGTCTTCTCGTATAAACGCGGAATGTAAGAACACACTGCTCTGGGGGAGAAATTCTCAAAACTTAGAATTGAAACAGAAGTGTTGGCCAGTTTCATTAAAAAGCCTTCTCCCATTCGGGACAAATCGGCGTCATCACATTTAAAATGAAAACCACTCATGGTAGTTGTGTGAGCGTTCGTGGAAGAGCTCCCTCAACTGGAGGGGCTGCTTTTATGATAAACGAGAAAGACAAACCTATCTCTGGCAAATCTAGAAAAGCAGTTTGGGGGGCTCATCTCTCGAGGGGTGGAAATGTGGCTGAGCGACTTGGAATGGGGTACAGCTCCCCAAATTTGTTTTTTTCCATGCAATTTGTGTAGCCACTTCACAGATCCATGTATATAAACACACATATACACACATGCACACAGATCTATCCATGTATACACGCCCAAATATGGTGTCTATGTAAGTATACATCCACATGTACAAATATGTGTGAACATAGATTGATAAGTATATATTTAGAATAAATCTAATACACAAATTTAAATTTAATGCAAATACTTTCAAAGCTTCGTTTAATTTTCTTTTTTCCATCATGAAATTACTAGGGATTAAGACAGGGACAATTTTTTTCCCCCAAAGAATAGCTAAACAACCATTCATCTATCTTCTTGGTTCAGTTTTTACTGAGAGCTTCTAAATCACTAATCAAGAGGAAAGCACTCTTCCTCTTCCTCCTCCTCCTCCTCCTCCTCTTCCTCCTCCTCCTCCTCCTCCTCTTCCTCCTCCTCCTTCTTTAAATTACCCAGGATACTTTGGGGCCTTCACAGTATAGACTCCCTGGCCCTGGCACAAAGAGAAATGGCCATGCCCGTTACAATAATTCACACCTAACACCGTTTTGACAAGCTTTTTAATATACTCGTGGGAGCAACACGAAAGTAATTGATGGTGAGTTCAAGTTACTTGCAAATGTAGTTACCTTAACGTCGATCCCACAATCCATTATGGCATCACAGACTGTGCTGTAGCCCATCAATCGTACCAACAATGGAGGTTTATGAATTCAATTAGACGTGCTGTTCCCGGTAACCTCGTAACCTGCGGGCCCGGTGCACCCTAAGTGTCCACGTCCTGGGGACCGGCCCAGCCGGCGAGGGTTACCATTTTGAGAAATAGGAGAAAGTGGGGGGCGGGGGGCGGTCTCTGGCCCCATCTTCTGGAAGCTGCACTCCACACGTCCCTTTAGAGTCTGAGCAGGGGGAAAAAGAAAAAAACGTTAAATGGAGCCAAGCGTGCTGAATTAGAAATGGATGGTGTCTCTTTTAGACCTGTGTGACTCAGTAGTTCTTACTCCCTGCTTATAATAACAACAACAACAACAACAATAATAATAATAGATTTTATCACAAGAAAGTTCAAATACTGGGGCTGGGAAGGTGGCTCCGTGGTAGAGCGCTTGCCTTGCATGCCTGAGGCCCTGGGTTCGATTCCCCAGCACCACATAAGTAAAAAGCCGGAAGTGGCACTGTGGCTCAAGTGGTAGAGCGCTAGCCTTGAGCTGAAGAGCTGAGGGACAGCACCCAGGCCCAGAGTTCAGGCCCCACGAC
>NW_012273978.1:0-1521 GCF_000151885.1 Dipodomys ordii
GTCTGGACTCTGGGCCTGGGCGTTGTCCCTCAGCTCTTCAGCTCAAGGCTAGTGCTCTACCACTTGAGCCACAGCACCACTTCCGGCTTTTTCTGTTTATGTGGTGCTGAGAAATCGAACCCAGGGCCTCATGCTTGCAAGGCATGCACTCTACCGCTGAGCTACCTTCCCAGCCCCTAGTTATTTTCTTATTTAATAAAACTTCCTTTTCTTTTTGTGGTACCAGGGTTTGACTTTAAGGTCTTGCTCTTGCTAAACTGATGCTTTACTACTTGAGCCATGCCTTCAATCCCTAAATAACACTTTGAAAGCCTTCTCTGACCATGTAAACTTCAACTTTCTGTCAAAGTTATTTATATGTAAAATTTTATTATCGTGTTTGCTTTTAAATTTTAGCAGGGGCTGGGGGGTGGTAGTTGTGGAGGTGGGAGGGAAGCGATGGGAAGGGGAAAACAAAGGAGGAGGCAACAATGTTCCATAGGAAATGTACTCATTACCTTGCTCATGTAACCATCACCCCTCTGTACAACATTTATACAATAAAAAAATATACAAAAAAGATCAAGGATTCTTTATCTGTGTGTGCAATTTACTTGGAAAAACTAAATTGAAACATCAACAAGAAAATAATTTTTTTTTAAAAAACACAACTCACCTAGTATCTGAATTCTATGATGCAACCCAGGAAATCCAGAATAAATGGAAAAATTTGGAGTTTGGTGGTATATGGCTAATGTGTGACAGCTTGAAATTTTTAGTCAGATAACATATTCTATCATTGTTAACTTAATAGCAACATCTTAAATGTGACAGAATCTCTGTAGCTCATTTAGTTTACCTTTATCTCCTGGCAAAGCTATGATTTGACCCAGACACTGTTGGTTTGTGCCTGTCATCCTAGCTACATAGGATGCTGAGATTCGAAGGGGCCCAATTCTTGGCATCTGGAAAGAAAAGTCTGAGAGTCCTTCCCAATAAAAGATGTTGGGTGTGGTGGCCATGCCTGTCATCCCATCTATACAGGGAAGTGAAAAATAAGAGAATTGTAGTGCTCTGGAAGGAAATGAGACTATTTCAAAAATAACCAGTGCAAAAAAAAAAAAAAAAGCTCAGCAGAAGAGCACCTGTTTAGCCAGTTCAAAGGCTTAAGTTCAAACTCAAAAGCTACGTGATGATGAGAAAAATCAAATTAAATCACATTGGCTGGGCACCAGTTGCTCACACCTGCAATCCTAGCTACTCAAGAGGCTGAGATGTGAGGATTGCAGTTCAAAGCCAGCCCTGGCAGGAAAAATTCATGAGATTCTTACCTTCAATTAACCATGAAAAAGCTGAAAGTGGAGTTGTGGTTCAAGGGGTAGAGCACCAGCCTTGAGCCAAGAAAGCTCAGAAATAAAATTCCGGCCTTGAATTCAAACCCCAGGACAAGGAAGGAAGAAAGAAAAAGAAAGAAAGAAAGAAAGAAAGAAAGAAAGAAAGAAAGAAAGAAAGAAAGAAAGAAAGAAAGAAAGAAAGAAAGAA
>NW_012273979.1:0-2416 GCF_000151885.1 Dipodomys ordii
AAAAAAAAAAAAAAAAATTAGTTTATTATTTACGTGTATGTGCTAGTCTTGAGGCTTGAATTCAGGACCTGGGCACTATCTCTGAACTTTCTGCTCAAAGCTGGCACTCTACCACTTGAGCCACAGTTCCAATTCAGGCTTTAGGGTAGTTAACTGGAGATAAGAATCTCATAGACTTTCCTGTCTGGGATGGTTTTAACCACAATCTTTAGATCTCAGCTTCTACAGCAGCAAGAATTACAGGAGTGAGCCACAGGCTACCAGTAAGAAATTTCAGTTTCTTTTGTATGGCAACATTGGGGCTTGAACTCATGACCTGTGCACAGTTCCTTAGCTTTTTGCTCAAGGATAGCACTCTACCACTTGAGCTATGACTCTACTTCCCAATTTTATTTTAGATACTCTCTTCCAAGGAAATAATGTCACTGATTCTCCTTACAACACTGACATACTGAAATAATATATTTTATTTTATTATCTTTAGGTGGTTGTCAAAGGGGTTCCAATATGCCAATTCATGATCATAATGTATCTTGATCAGTGTCTGAAGCAATGAGTAACAATGTAAGAAAGTTACAGTAGGGGCTGGGAAGGTGGCTCAGCGGTAGAGTGCATGCCTTGCAAGCATGAGGTCCTGGGTTTGATTCCTCAGCACCATATAAACAGAAAAAGCCGGAAGTGGTGCTGTGGCTCCAGTGGTAGAATGTTATCCTTGAGCTGAAGAGCTGAGGGACAGTGCCCAGGCCCAGAGTTCAGGCCCCATGAACGGCAAAAAAAAAAAAATAATAATAATAATTACGGTAAATACTCCTCATTCATGGATGCATTACATGTAGTTTCCCCCAAAGATTGCCAAAAATAAACGAAATTTCAAAAACAAAAATTTGCATTATATAGCTCAGTTGATGTGAAGAAACTCTATAGTCAGTTCTACATTAACATCAGTTGAATTTAAATCATCATGTGATCTGCTTAGTGTTTCCTTGCTTTTAATTTTATATGAAAATCTGTCTCCTCTAAGAAATGGATGGGTGCCCCAAAAGCAAGGTAAAAATTAATGTGCTTGACTGAAGTAACAGAGAAAATTTTAGACACGTTGAAAGGTGGCATATCTTCAGTAGAATTTGGACATCAGTTTGGGAAAAGTGAATCACATATCCCAAGTGTGAACAGTGTTATTCTGCAAGGGCAGTCTCCTTGGAACCATATTCCAGGAAACTGCAAAGATCTACTATATACTCATAAAACGGGTTACAATATGCCATCGTTTAAGATGATTTAGGGCATGTATTAGCATGAGATTGTTCCTACTGCAGTGTAATAGAAGTGACAAAATGAACACTAAACAGGCACACAACGGAAAAAAGCCTGAAAGGCTATGCATCCAAATTATTTTTACTATTTTTCCGGTTGTGGGTCTTGAACTCTGGGCCTGGGCCCTGTCCCTCAGCTCTTCAGCTCAAGGCTAGCGCTCTACCACTTGAGTCACTTCCAGTTTTCTGAGTGGCTTATTGGAGATAAGAGTCTCACCGACTTTCTTACCCTGGCTGTCTTTGAACTGTGATCCTCAGATCTCAGCCTCCAGAGTAGCTAGGATTACAGGAGTGAGCCACCGGCGCCCGGTCTCTAATTTCCTTTAATGATTGATGGTTTTACAAAGGTGTCACAGACCTAAGATTTCACAAAGAATTAAGGTCACTGTCAACTGATGTCACAGCTCAGGCAGGGTCACCCCCAATCCACAAAGGGAATGAAGCTCAGAACACGAAATGAGGTGACAGTGTTCGCAGGGAGACAGTCATGTTCTTCGCAGAACAGTATTAAACCATGAAGTGTCTACAACGTGACACACTAGACACGCACGGAAATGGGCATCGCTCATCTTGCGCCTACTTCCGGAACACAGCGGCTACCGACCCTTGCCCATTCACTTCCCCCCGTCCCGCGGCCCCGCTGCGGACCGTCCCGGAGATCCCCTCACCCGTAGCCCACCCGTCCACGGAGAAGCAGCTCCACAAACCCTCTCCCATCCTTGCAACACACGCGTTCCCTGGCTCCTCCCTCCCTTCTGACTAGGGGGCCTTGGCTTTCTCAGGCTCCGGGCCGCCCCGGCCACTCAAGCGTCCTCCACTCACCCCGGCGTGGGAAGCTCCAGGACCAACGCGGTCACGACCCACCCGACGGCTTCCGGAAGCTCGGGTCTGGCGACCAGGCCAGGAGCGCTCCGCTCCCCGGAAGTAGACCGCCGCAGTCCAGGAGGACGCGGAAGTGGGCCGCTCTACCCCGGAGCTTCTGTGGGTTCCGGGGACGCTCTTTCTTTCCTCTCGGTGGCCGGCTGGAGGACCGGCGCCGGGGCTGTTTGAGTTGCCGGCGGGCGGGCGGGCCGCGGCGGGCGGGTTCTCCTCCGCCCCTTCAG
>NW_012273980.1:0-4449 GCF_000151885.1 Dipodomys ordii
ATTCCTCAGCACCACATAAGCAAAAAAGAAAAAAGCCAGAAGTGGCGCTGTGGCTCAAGTGGTAGAGCGCTAGCCTTGAGCTGAAGAGCTAAGGGACAGCGCTCAGATCCAGAGTTCAGGCCCCAGGACCGGACCTAAAAAAAAAAAAGAATACTGGGCAACTGTATGGCTCTTACCTTCAAACTGATCTGCAAGATTACTGGAAACTGGATTCTGAAATTTGACATACTTATCTGTCCACCATGTGAGTCCATACTTTAGCATTGGGACTTGGATGTGTTCAGATGAGTGAAGGTTATAGGAAAGAATTATGGTATCTGAAAGGAAATTTCAAATTATGTTAGATGTGAAAGCTACCAAGTTTGCCATTCTTCAAAGACCAGACACAGCTGAAAATAAACCAGCTTTTCAGACACTCAGCATGCCTCGATATCATAGCTGCTGACTCACAAGACTAGTCTTTTTCTTGCTAAGGTTGAGCTCTGGCCCGGGTTGTGGCGGGCAGCGAGGCCTCGGAAGAGGCGAATCCGGCGCGAATCCGGCGCGAATCCGAACCATCAGAGCCGCCACCAAGACGGTGCAAGATGCTGCAGCACATTGACTACAGGATGAGCTGCATTCTGCAAGATGGCCGGATAGTCATCGGGACCTTCAAGGCTTTCGACAAGCATATTTGAATTTGATCGTCTGTGCTTGTGATGAGTTCAAGCCAAAGAATTCCAAGCAAGCAGAAAGGGAACAGAAGCCAGTCCTTGGTCTGCTGCTGCTTCGTGGGGAAAGCCTAGTTTCAGTGACAGTAGAAAAACCACCTCCAGAAGACACTGGCATTGCCCGAGTGACATTTGCTGGAGCTGATGGGGGCTGGGGGGGTGGGGAAGGCGTGGTGGAAGGGGGAAAGACGGGGAGAGGGGGCAGGAATTGGCAGGGCTGGGCTGCTGGCAGAGGAATTCCAGCTGGTGTTCCCATGCCCTAGGCTCCTGCAGGACTTGATGGACCAGTCCGTGGGGTTGGTGGGCCATCCCAACTGGTTATGACCCACTCCCACCCCCCACAAAGAAGAGGTACTGTTGCTGCTGCTGCAGCCGCTGCCACAGCCAGTATCGCAGAAGCTCCAACCAAAGTGCCCACCTGGACGTGTGGGTCCTCCCCCATCTATGGGTAGAGGGGTGGCATGATGGGTCCCCCAATGGGGATTCTGCCTGGCCCAGGAACTCCAATGGGCATACCCCCTCCAGGGATGTGGCCCTCCCCCCCCTCCCCGGGGAATGCTCCCCCCCCTCACAATGCTCTAGACCATCTTGGCCATCCTCGGCTCCCTGCCTGCTTTCTGAAAGGCTGTGCATAGTCCTTTCATTTCTGTGGCCTCTGAAGTTGGTTTATACCAAACTCTTAAGAGAATGTTGTAAATGAAACAAAACAAAACAGAAAACAAATCTCTGGGCAGGCATTGGTGGCTGAAATCTCTAATCCTAGCTACCCAGGAAGGTGAGATAGATCTGAGAATCATTGTTCAAAACCAGACAGGGCATTAAAGTCTGTGAGGCTCTAATCTCCAATGAATCACCAAAATGCTGGAAGAGGAACGCTGACTTAAGTAGTAGGATGCCAACCTTTAGCAAGAAAACACCTAAGGGGTAGCACTCAGGCCCTGAAGCCTCACTACTGGTGTGCATGTGTGCACAGCCATAGACACAGACACAAATAATCTTAAGTTCCATTTAAATCATACATATATACTCACACACACTTATACATGTGCATACATATAGCACTGTACAATAAATAAGCAAACAAACAAAAACTGTCACTAAGATGAAGAAGCAATCTGGGGGACATATAGGTGTTTACATACTTGTGAAGAAGGACAGCACAGAGAGAAGACAAAGTTACCCACCATTAAACATGCTGTTGGCAATAGCACCACAAGGAATGAAGGGAATCTTATCTTCAGACATTTTGAATGGATCACATCCATGAACATCCTGTATGCAAGATGATACAACAATAAGAAATGTTTTTGGCAAACTCTTAGAAGATGTGTAAATGTGTTTTACCTACCTAAAAATACATAACACACAGGAAGAAATTTAACTTGTTATCCTGTATATCACATGGAATCTTTAAAAAACATTTTTGTTGAACTATAATTTACATTCAGATTATGCACAGACCATGATTCTACAGCTAGATAACTAGCTAGATGGACATCACCAAGAATCCATCTTTTACAACAGCGGTTGCTAAAAATTCATCTGGCTATAACTTTCATAGAATGTCAGTATGGACAAAGTTTCCTTTTAGCGTTGCTTACTAGCAGTTAAAGATCATTTATCAAGATTAAAAATTGGTAATCCTAGGTCTCCTATTGTAGTCAATACAATCAAAGATTTGAAAAGGAAAGGTTCTTAGTTCAATCAATAGAATATCAATTAGGAAGGATCAAAAGCTCCAGATTCCTTGTAAAGGACAGTGGGTAGGAATCAAGTGAGCAAAATTGAGACAAATCCCTCAAAATGGTACATGAAAAGATAACCATTTAGTTGGATATGGTTCATGACACTTCTCTGAGGAGGAACAGAGCTTTCTCTAACAGTGATCCTGAATATCTAGGCCCGTCTGAAGTATTTCTCTTTTGTGACACCTTCTTTTTTGAACTTATTTTTCATCTTTCTTTCGGAAAGAACTCTCTGGATTTAAAAGAGGCAAAGTATTACACCGAAGTAAAAAAAAGCCTTACCATAATATTCTTACTCATCAGTTGTGTATTGCTTCTGGAAAGAACATATCGATAGAGATTCTGGTAGAAGCCATATAATTTGTAGTACATATAAACATTACCCTGTTTGGGGGAAAATAAGATGCAAAAAGGGAGTAAGAGATATTAAGTAGAATATTAATAAATTAAAAAAAAGTAGTACATAACTGTTAAGATTCTTCCTGGAAACAGAAATGCAACAAATCACTTTAAAAAGTCTCTGTTGGGCTGGGTGCCAGTGGTTTCATGCGTGTAATCCTAGTTATGGAGGCAGCTGAGATCTCAGGATTCAGATTTGAAGCCAGCCTAGGCAGGAAAGTCTGCAGGACTCTTATTGCCAACTAACCAGCAAAAAGCTGGAAGCAGAAGCATGGCTCAAGTGATGGAGTGCCAACCTTGAAGGAAAAAGCTAAAGACAGAGTACAGAGCCCAGACCCTGAATTCAAGCCTCAGTACCAGCACACAGAAAAAAGTCACTGCTAGGAATTCCTGGCCTATGCAGAATTACTGCGATGAAAATAAGTAACTTATTTTTAAGCTATTCTTTTTTTTAAGGCTTTCTTAATGGCCATGTGATCTCAAAGCAAACCCAAGTAATATAACACACTTAACATTAGAGTTACTGGTATAGTTAGGTAGAGGTACATGAAACTAAAAGAGCCTATGGTCAGAATCTAACTGTTTGTGCCATTTCAAGTTTCTTTGATCTATTAAGAGTCTTTGGATTATAATACTTGATCAAGAAATGATGAGTATGCAGTCAAAATTCAATGTATATACTATAAATTAAGTACTATAAATTAAGAAAAGTGAGGGAAGGGGTGGATTGGGAGGATGGGTGAGAATGTTGAAAGGGTGACATTGATCAAGACGCATGGTACTCATAAACTCTTCGATGAGTGGCAATTCCTGTGAACAACTACGAAAAGATAATAAAAATATTATAAAGAGAGAAATAATGAGTATGGAACAATGAACTGATCCACAAGAAAGAAGTGATTTCTACCCTAGCAGTAAGAAGCCTTGTTGCCTTGAGAGGAAGATTGTTTTTGCATGTGCTACAATGCAAGGCAGTCCAGTCATAGGTTAACATTGTGGGTTTATTTTTATGGTGATACACCAAGTCCCATGAAATTCTCAATGCAGAGTTGAGGCTGATATTACAAACAACACATATGCAAACATGTACATGGATTTAAGTAACATAATCATAGATTTTGCTAACAGCACATAAGTGGCCAATATTGCTGTACACAAAAGCATTTCTTTTACAACTCCCAATGCCAAACTAGCATGTTTGGAAAGGCTTTGGCCTTACTTCCTAAGAACCTTAAAGACTATGGAAAACTGGGCCTCATACCTACTGAAACCCTAAAGAAAAGTCATTGTAAATGTAGCTAGTTCTGGAACAAAAGCTGAAGAAGTCAGCCAGCTTTTTTTGTGTGCCGGTCCTGCAGCTTGAACTCAGGGCTTGGGTACTGTTTCTAAGCCTTTTTTTGCTCAAGGCTAGAGCTCTATCTCTCTCTCTCTCTCTCTTTTTTTTTTTTTGCATCTGGTTGTGGGGCCTGAACTCTGGGCCTGGGTGCTATCCCTCAGCTTTTCAGCTCAAGGCTAGTGCTCTACCACTTGAGCCACAGCGCCACTTCCGGCTTTTTTTCTTTTTGCTTATATGGTGCTGAGGAATCGAACCCAGG
>NW_012273981.1:0-1306 GCF_000151885.1 Dipodomys ordii
CTCTACCACTTGAGCCACAGAGCCACTTCCGGCTTTTTTCTTTTTGCTTATGTGGTGCTGAGGAATCGAACCCATACATGCAAGGCAAGCGCTCTACCACTGAGCCACCTTCCCAGCCCCTCTCGCACTCCTTCTTAAGCTGCAGTATTAGCACAAGGGGAAAAAAAGGTCAAGCGCAGCTTCCTCCTCCTGACCTTGCCCGCTGGCCCCTAGCAATCAGTGTGCTCTAAAAACTGAGAAAGGACGTCAGAAAAAAGACATATCCTTGAGAAGCATATACTTAGGAAAATGGCTCCTCTTGGTTTCATGTGCTCATCTCAAAGGATGAACATTTGTGGCAGGATGCATTCTTTTTTTTTTTTTTGTGCCAGTTGTGGGACCTGAACTCTGGGCCTGGGCGCTGTCCCTCAGCTCTTCAGCTCAAGGCTAGCGCTCTACCGCTTGAGCCACAGCACCACTTCCAGCTTTTTTTTCTGCTTATGTGGTGCTGAGGAATGGAACCCAGGGCCTCATGCATGCAAGGCAAGCGCTCTACCACTGAGCCACCTTCCCAGCCTTATCCAGAAATTCTTATTCTACAATTGAAGTCAAGGACCCTAAATGAAGAGTCCCCACTTTTAGAGGGAAACTCCACAAACCCTCACTTGCGTCTGGTGACAGACCGTGGAGGAGGAGGAAGAAGAGGAGGGGATGATGATGCCGGGAGAGAGGACGCTCCCAGGCAGACTGGGGAAGATGGATGAGATAAGACACAGAGAAGGTAACTCAGGCGCTCCCAGAGCCCGGCCTGCAGGGGCCTGCAGGGGCCTGCAGGCGCTGGGGTGAGGGCCTGAGTATGGGGCGTCCGTGGGGAAAGACGCAGCACACAGGGCAGCACCAGGCTCCAGACAACCATGGGCACCATCTTGGACCAGGAGGCAAATGGCCTGCAGCTCTAGAGCCCTTGGGGGCGAGGCCTAGCTCAGGACAGGGGAGCTCCCAGGGGAGTATGACCTGGGCCCCACCATGAGTCTACATCTGCAGCCCTGGCTGACTTCAGCCTCCCAGGGGCTGGGATTACAGGTTTGCATCATCATACTCAATGTAAAGGTTCTTCACCTACAAGAACCAGGATGCAGTGGGATGATCTAGAACTAAAGTCCTGAGCTACTTTGGCAAGACCTAGAGGTAGAAGTTCTCCAAAGGGCTCATCAAGCAAACAAGCCCAGAAAATACTTCTCCAGGTCTCATCTTGCACGCTGCAAAAGAGTAGTGCAAAGTAGGGTCTGTTAAAAAGCCAAATGCTGGCTGGGAAGGTGGCTCAGTG
>NW_012273982.1:0-1713 GCF_000151885.1 Dipodomys ordii
GATGTGAAGGGTAAACAAAAGGAGGAGGCTGCAATGCTTGGTAAGAAATGTACGCATTATCCTGCCCATGTAATTGTAACCCCTCTGTACAGTATCTTCACAAATAAAATAAAATAAAATATATATATATAAAAAAAAGAAAGATGAAAAAAAAAAGTTGTCCTATTTATCTTAGAAGCTTGTAGAGGCTAATACACAAGACACCAGAGAAAGGATTGTCCTACACAAAAAGAAAGGAAGGAAGGAAGGAAGAAAGAAAGAAAGAAAGGAAGGAAGGAAGGAAGGAAGGAAGGAAGGAGGGAGGGAGGGAGGGAGGGAGGGAGGGAGGGAGGGAAGGAAGGAAGGAAGGAAGGAAGAAAGAAAGGTTCTACTAGTAGTTAAATATGCTTTTGAACTCTTTACAGCTTTAGAAAGCTGTAATCATTTCTCTGACTCTTTGAGAAACAAATCTTCTACCACCCAGAATTGCCTTCGCAAGGATCTGATAGTCTTTTCTTTCAAATGAAAGCATCTATGGACTGTGGGTTTCAGCCTAACAACTTGGCTTAATGTCTCCTTGGACAGTAAAAGCAACTATGTAAGGCTGAAAAGGGAAACTCACTAACTAAAAGCAGCCAGGTATTTCATCCTCTCAAATGGGCTTGGGAAACAGACAGCCACAAAGTAATTTCCGAAACTCCTTCCTTCAAAATGTAGCTCACAGTTGTCATAAATTGTATATTAGGGGGAGAAAAATCTTCCAAGTCTTTTCCATAAATACAGATTTTTTTTAAAGCTTTATCATTCACTGAGCAAGTAATCTTAACAGAGTCCATCTGCCAGAAATATAATTTGGATTAAAACTTGGATAGAAAAATAGAGTCAACCCTTGTACAAATCCATGAAGTTTATATTTTGTATTTTTACCTGACTCATGGCTAAGATTGTAGACTAAAACTAAGATCTCTGTTTGCATCTGTCTGGTTATGTATGTCTGTGAGTAAATGGTATGTATAGGAGATAATTATCTACCTCTACATGGTATTTCCAAAAACATTTATAAAATCTTGTTTTTTAAAAATGTTTGTTGGGTCTTCGTCTCTCCCACGAAAGACAGACGGGGTCTGAGGAAAGGTAAGTGCAGTGCCACCCATTCCCCAGCCTTCCTTAGCCCGGGAGACAATCAGACACAGCGGGGAGCCAAATCAAGCAGGAAGAAAACTCTTTTATTATCAGAGAGCAGCCCTTTCTAAAGCAAAAAAGAGCAAAAGAGCTGGTGGCACAGCAGGGGAGGAGGAGGAACCAATCACTGTCAAGGTCACACCCTATCATGCACCTAAGCTTTCACAGGCTGGTTACGCACTGAACGTAAGGCAAATTGGGCTCTGCCCACTCTACTCTATCTCAGCGCCATCTTTGCTGCCCATGTACCCTACAGATTCCCGCCCCCCTTTTTTTTGTTTTAACAGAATTACATTGGTAAGAATAGCATTGGCCACGCAGGGGGTTTGAGGCAAGTCTTGGGGTCGAGATTCGCCAGACAAGGATAGGGAGGGCCCTTGTGCATCCAAGAGCCTGTCCCAGTTGCCTCACATCTCAACCTAGCACAGTAATAAACATAGTCCCACCACAGTTAGAAATGTCCGTAGCAGTTCAATTATTCCTGGGCACCTGGTGTCTTTTAAGTAAGCCAGTTCCTTGTTTGTGCCTTTAAGCTAGCACAGGGGTCAAGAT
>NW_012273983.1:0-1466 GCF_000151885.1 Dipodomys ordii
GCCACAGCACCACTTCCGGCTTTTTTCTTTTTGCTTATGTGGTGCTGAGGAATCGAACCCAGGGCCTCATGCATGCAAGGCAAGCGCTCTACCACCTTCCCAGCCCTATGAATGCTATTTTTTTTAAGTGAAAGTTCTTTTTTTCCTCATGATATTTTTTGTTTTGTTTTGTTTTGTTGGTCATGCATGGGCTTGAACTCTGGGCTTGGGCGCTGTCCCTGAGCTCTTAAGTTCAAGGCTAATGCTCTACCACTTGAACCACAGTGCTACTTCTGGTTTTCTGGTGGTTGGTTAGTTGGAGATTACAGTCTCACAGACATGCCTGCCCAGGCTGGCTTTGAACCAGGATCCTCTGATCTCAGCCTCCTGAGTAGCTAGGATTACAAGCATGAGCCACCAGCGCCCAGCTTCCTCATGATATTTTAAACAACACAAAAGTTTAATTTAAAGATTATTATGCATAATAAGGAGCTTGATATCAGATGATATTACCTATGAACAATCTAAATGGCCAAATCAAGCAAGTCTTACCTGAGATAATTTAAAATAAGTAACAATTTAAGGATATTTAAG
Source organism: Dipodomys ordii (assembly GCF_000151885.1). Classification (NCBI taxonomy): domain Eukaryota; kingdom Metazoa; phylum Chordata; class Mammalia; order Rodentia; family Heteromyidae; genus Dipodomys; species Dipodomys ordii. The sequence continues at coordinate 574 of NW_012273983.1, forward strand.
TTCAATTAAAATTATTTGTAGGGACCAGTATTAACTTAATACATACCATATTTCAGTGTGAGAGATGTTTCAAATAATAAGGCTGCAATTACTACATCTTCTTTGAGTACTTTATTCCTTAAGCTTAGTCGAGCATGAGCTTCAGATAAGGAAACTCTAAAAAAGAATTCATGCCAATAAAAATATATTGCCATAAAATAACATATTTTGGCATGAACAAATTAAGACATAAGTGAACATTAAGCACACATTAAAGATCAACATGTTCTTCCTCCTTTGAAACACTATTTCTTTCGTACCAACTTAGGTTATTCTAGGGCAGGCAAGTATACTGTACAGACTTATGAGTGGTTTCTATTTAGCATTCCACATTCTCTTCCACCAAGTTCTGTCCAAATAAATACATAACTTGGGAAATAAGCCTAACTAAATATCTTTTATAAACCCTTTATGTTTCTACCAGTTCTTTTTTTTTTTTTTTTGGTTGGTCATGGGGCTTGAACTCTGGGCCTGGGTGCTGTTCCTCAGCTCTTCAGCTCAAGGCCAACACTCTACCACTTGAGCCACAGTGCCACTTCCAGCTTTTTTCTTTATGTGGTGCTGAGGAATGGAACCCAGGGCCTCAGGCATGCAAGGCAAGCGCTCTACCACTGAGCCACCTTCCCAGCCCCGTCATTTTTTTTTTCTTTAAAATTAGGAAATGACACCTCTTACAGGGGTCAATCCCTCTGGATTCATGTATTCTGGATTCTGTCCTCACCCTTTTAAGGAATTATTTGATTTCCTTTCTCTCCATCTCTTTTTTTTTGGGGGGGGGGTCCAGTCGTGGGGCCTGAACTCTGGGCTGGGCGCTGTCCCTCAGCTCTTCAGCTCAAGGCTAGCGCTCTACCACT
>NW_012273984.1:0-5346 GCF_000151885.1 Dipodomys ordii
AGCCCCCCGCGGCCCGCCTCAGCCCCCCGCGGCCCGCCTCAGCCCCACGGCTCCCCGCAGCCCCCCGCCGAGGGGCCGAAAGGGAGCTGTGGCGGAAAGAAACCCAAGGCTCCGCCACGACGGTCTCGTAGAGCCGCTACGCCACCCCGGGACACACCGGCGCCGTGGAAACGCGAACGCGGGCCTCCAACGCCGCCCGGCCTCACCTCCACACCAACGTCCTTCCCCGCAGCAGGAGAAAGGGACTGCGGACCCGCAGCGCGCAGGCGCAGAAGGAAGATGCGGGCCGAGCACGTGACGACGGTAGCCGAAGAAGTCCAAAAGGCTTGTGGCGTGCGCCCTGTAGGTCATAGTTGAAGTACCTTGACACAGGGCAGCCTCCCCCTTGTGCAGTTCCACAGATAGATTTCTCTCATAAGTTAGAAATGATACCCTTGCTCACACAGAGTATGAGTTTATTAAGAAATTCAAGGTATTTAATATGTGAAGGAAAAAGTACTTTTCTGTACTCTACAAATGCAGAAAAAATTATCCTGAACCAAAGGATTGACCCAGCCATGTGCAAGAATGTGGCAAATCTTGACGACTCTAGGAGCCTTTCCTGGATGGAGTGGGGTGGTTCTTCAGAAACGGCAGAGCCAATCACAGTAAATTCATGGTGAATGAATGCAGAGAAATTAACTGGAAAGGAGTTTGCACGAGTTCTGGTCTAGAGTCCAATAGAACTGGATTTGAGTCTCAGCTCAGCACCACTCTAGCTAGCAAATTGTCTTAATTCGATTTTAAGTCGGTTTTCGCCTCTATCATGGTACCCTCTCTTGGTTGGGGTGCAAATTGAGTGGGATTGTGCTTGGTAGGTAGACATTCTGAATATGTATCTCTCCCCCTGTCCTTTTACCAGTTCTGCCCTTCTTCTTTCCTTCTAGTAGAAGTGCTTGATAGCCTTTCAAAGAATCAACCCTTCCCCACTTGGAGCTATGTGGTTATAGATAAACCAAATCCTACTCCAATTGAGACTATAATTCCAGAGTGACCAAACAGTGCCAACCATGCCTTTGACCAAAGAACATTGGTAAAGTCAATAAAACTTTACCCTACAACTTCTGTGGAAGCTACTAGAAAGGATCTCTTTGGGGAGAGGGGAAAAGGAAATTTATAGTGGGATGGAGAAGAGGTCTTGCAGATCTGCAAGAATGTAAGGCCAGGGTGTATTCTGTGCCTGGCATATGTGTTGTTTCCAGGAATTAATGACATTCAAAACCTGCCCTTGTGAAGCTTATATGCAGGTGAGTGAGTCAAATAATAAACAAAAATATATCAGATGGATATAAGAGCAATGGAAAAAGTAACATAGGGATAAAGAAAGTCTGTTTAGAAGGATCTTTTTATATTGAAAGGATGAGAAAGATTTTGATAATCTGATTTAAGTCCTCGATTTAAGTCTGATATAAGTTACTCTAGAATAAAACCTGGATCAGTGGGAAGACTGGATTTATTCTACATGTCTCCATGAAATAAACTAGGATGGCTAGGCTATTGGGAGTTATATTTCACGTAAGTATTCACAGTGGTTAGAACTCAGTTCCCCTTCAAAGTGATCTTCAACCAGAGGACACATCTAACTGTGGGAGATAGAATCCCTTAATTGATAACTAGACAAAGCAATGGTCTTGTTTCCTCTGTGTCTTTTCCTCCTGGCCTTGACAATCACCAAATCAATGTGTTATCTTAAAAATTGTGGAAAAGATGTCACTGTTTTGCTAGGTATTAGGGAACCCTCTGTTCTGGCTCCTATATTGCTACTCTCAGTGTCCTGGGAGGAATCCTCTTCCCTGAGTTACACCCTTGCCGTATATGTCCCAAGCCTACACCATAATAAATTACAACACCAAAAGCTAAAAGAAATAAAATTGACTCTGAAACAAATTATGCAGTAATATTCCCTAAAAAAACTTCAGTCCTTTCTATCATAATATAAATCAATAGGGAAAGTAATGAGTACTTTGGTGGGTTTAGAAATGTGAGGGGCTAAAAAGTTAAAAAGCAAGATTAATATCAGGGCACCTACCTGTGGCTCCTGCCTGTATCCCAAGCTATTCAGAAGATGGAGACTGGGTGGATCATGGTTCCAGGGTAGCCCAGGTCAAAAGTTCTTAAGACTCCATCTCAATAGAAAAAAAAATAACTTAAAAGGCTGGGTATGTTGGCATGTGCTTGTCATCCAAGCTACAGTAGAAATTATAAATAGAAGGATTATGGTACAGACCACCCAAGCAAAAAGCAAGACCCTGGCATATGTAGCTCACCTCTCTTATCCTAGTTACTCAGGAGGAGGCAGAGATCTGAGGATTGCAGTTTAAAGCCAGCCCAGGAAGAAAAGTCCGTGAGACATTTATTTCCAATTAACTGCCCAAAAGCCAGATGTGGTACTGCTGTAGAGTGCAAACCTTGAACACCCAAACTCAGGCCCAGGCCCTGAGGTCAAGCCTTAGGACAAAAAAAGCAAGGCCATATCTCAAAAATAACCAGAGCAAAAAGGAGTAAAGGCAAATCTCAAGCAATAAAACATCTCCCTAGCAAAAATGAAGTTCTAGGCTCCAACCCCAGTACCACTACCACCTCCGAAGATCAACCACAGCAACAACAAAAACAATCTCAATATAAGGTGAAATAGCAGCAATTCCAGCATTTGGCAAACCATGTGGGTAGATCTATTGACTCTTTAGCCTATATTTTACAGATACTTTCATATTTAACAAAATATAATGAGTTCAAGTTATATCTTAGGGTTAAGACTTAAGGAATTTTCTTATCGCTATTCACTATCACTAAGAAAATACAAGTTTTCAGAGACGCAGACACAAAAAGAATACCCACTGATGAGAAAGTCCCAAGAGGTTCTCCAGAAAAACCCACCTGACATTGCAAAGCATATATATGAAAACTTCCCTGGAAATTGTGTTCTACAGAAAAACAGAAGATAAGGACCATTGCAAAGCTTGGAATGGGCACTTTTCTCAGAATGTAACTGTAATGTTTTTTGTTGATAAAGATCTAAGGAAGCCAGACACTGGTGGCTAATGCCTCTAATCCTCAGGAGGCTGAGATCTGAGGATCACAGTTCAAAGCCAGCCTGGGCCAGAAAGTCCATGAGACTCTTATCTCCAGTAAGTCACTCAGAAAACCAGAAGTGGCACTGTGGCTCCAGTGGTAGAGTGCTAGTCTTGAGCTGAAGAGCTGAGGGACAGCACCCATGCCCAGAGTTCAAGTCCCACGACCAAAGGAAAAAAAAAAAGAATCTAAGGAAATTTTTAGGGGATGATATATAGATATATGTATATATACATACATACATATATATGCACATATGACTTATGGAGATAGATAGATAGATAGATAGATAGATAGATAGATAGATAGATAGATAGATGTCCAACTCCAGTGGCTGATACCTGTGAGCCTAGATATTTAGCTGAGATCTGAGGATGATGGCTCAAAGCCAGCTCCAGCAGGATATATCTGAGTCTCATATCTCTAATTAACCATCCATGAAAGCAGGAAGTGAGCTGTGGCTTAAGTGGTAGAGAGCAAGCCTTGAGCAAAAAAGGTCAGGGAAAACACCCAGGCCCTGAGTTCAAGCTCCATGACCAGCCCCACCACCACCACCACACACACACCAAAGTGTGATTTCTTCTGCAGGAGAGATTCTTTCTGATACTGATGCATTGAGCCTGGACAGTCATGGAGGAAACAGGGCAGTTGAAGGATGAAACTGCTTAGCTGCAGCATATGAGAAACAATAGAGGCAGTTCAAAGAAAACTTAGTGCTTTTCTCAAAGGTACACCTATGTAAGAGACACATGGAGTTCCAACATGTGCAGAGAGAAACCTTTTGCATATAAAAATCTTGCTTGTGAAAATAGTGCTGTGCAGTCTAAAGCTATCCATATAGATAATGTGAATTTTCTAGTAGCCACACTAAAAAGTAAAAAGGAACAAAATCATTGTTAACAATATATTTAACCCAACAAAACCAAAATCTTATTGGCTTTGCTGTGTGATTTGTGGGCGCTGGGGATGGAACCCAGGACTTCACACAAGCACCTGCCTTTGAGCTTCAAGCCAAAATATTATTGTTTCAACATATAATTAGTCTAAAATTTATCAGATAGTTTACTTTTTTCTATACAAAAATCTCTGAAATCTGGTGTGTGTTTTTTTATTTATAGTGCTTCTTAATTTAGACAGCCACATTTCCAGTTCTAAATAGCCACATGTGATTGCTTTGGACAGCACAGCTAGAACAGTTTAGTCATGGGAAAATGTTCATGAGCCATTGCTGAGAAGGAAGGCCCCAATATTATGCTGTGGGATGTAACTGTGTAACATGTGCACATATATACACATACGTATTTACATGTGGGAAGTAATAGTGAAACAGCATATACCAAAAACTTGCACTTTGTTTTTATACTTCATTTTTCTGATGTTATTTGTTCCAAATTTGATCATATATTTTATGGCTAGAAAAAAAGGGTAAGGCATATTCATTTCCTAATGAATCACCACACATGCATTACCTTTAAACAACAAAAATTCCCTATTTTAGCGTAACATAGTTCAAAAGCCTGACCCAGGTCTCAATGAACTAATATCATTGTGCTGACAGAGCTACAGACCTTCTGCATGCTATAAGGGAGACTGCATTTCTTGGCTCCTGTTAGTTCCTAGTCTATCTTCAGTGACTGTAATGAACTACCTGCTACTAGGTCTTTATAAAGAAACAAGATTTAGTTAGCTGACAGGTTTAGAATTTCAAGGACAGAGCCCAAGGACGTTGGCTCTCAGCCCTGGCTGTATAATTAATTACACAAGAGTGAACTCTTGATTATTTGCACTACTGAAGGGTAGAGGCATGGATAATACAAAACAAGGGACAATCTAAAAGTCATTTGTATCTTTGGCCTTGGAACAAAGTGAGAGAATGCACACACACACATACATACACACACACACACAGAGGCACAAACATCCTTCATTCTATTGAGACCTCTATAGGCCACCTTCTTCAGGAAGTGGGGGAGGGTAATGTTTGGATTGGAAAAGGAGATAAAGGACGTACAAACCACTACAAAACTGCATTATAAACCTTTGCAAACCATTATAAAATGCAGACAATGCAAAACAGTTAGTCAGGATAAGTTTGTGTTTAATAATGATGTACTTACAGATTTTGTTTTGTTTTTGTTTATTGTGAAAATACTGTACAGAGGGGTTACAATTACATGGGCAAGATAATGAGTACATTTCTTATCAAGCATTGTAGCCTCCTCCTTTGTTTCCCCT
>NW_012273985.1:0-1731 GCF_000151885.1 Dipodomys ordii
TAGGTCCCATGGTTTCCCTTATTTGCAATATCTAGTATATGTATGAGTTAAGCAGAAAAGGTCAGATAAGTTGGTATTAGGGAAATGAACCTTAAGATATGTATTCAAATGTTTTTTCTTTCATGCGATTGTTTCTAACACATTTATAAGATTATTTCTTTTTTGCTTTGTAAGTCCCTCCCGTGCTTTCCCTGTATTTGATGTTATAATTTGTGGAGGGGAAGGGAAAAAACAAATTGTTTAAATAGGGATACAGGTGGATCCATTGCAACAATGAGAAGTACAAGTTGTTATGTCGAAAACGAACATTAAAACTTTGGTGGTGGGGGAGGAGGGTTGGGTGGGGGGGGGAAGATGGGATGGGAAGGGGAAACAAAGGAGACCACCATGCTTGATAAGAAATGTACTCAGGGACTGGGAAGGTGGCTCAGTGGTAGAGCACTTGCCTTGCATGCTCGAGGCCCTGGGTTCGATTCCTCAGCACCACATAAGAAAAAAGTGGAAGTGGCACTGTGGCTCAAGTGGTAGAGTGCTAGCCTTTAGCTGAAGAGTGAGGGACAGTGCCCAGGCCCAGAGTTCAGGTCCCACGACCGGAACCCCCCGCCCCCCAAAAAAAGAAATGTACTCATTATCTTGTCCATGTAATTGTAACCACTTTGTACAGTATTTTCACAAAAATAAAAAAAGAAAATACTGAGGTCAATTTCTAATAAATATGAAAAAATTGACAAAAATCTCACTAAATGAAGACAAAATCTCTTGGGTCAAGGCTAAAACAATGCTTCTGAAGGAGCTTGACTTAGAACCAAGAGAGGGCAGCAGAGAGTCACTAGACCAGTGAAAGAGAGCTGTGAGACATCAAGGGAATATTGATTCTAGCTTGGAATTATATATCCATATGGATGAGTAGATTCATCTATCTTAAATATAAAAAGGAGCAGCTTATATTTAAGAAAAACTAGTGATAAGCACCCGAGAGTGTCATCAATTGTTCATGAGTAGGGCACATGAAATCAAAAGTTAACATTTAAAAAAAAGAAAGTAGAATCTAGGTTAAAGGGAAGTAGTGAACTTGCTAGGAAAAGTGAACCTTTAGGATGTATGACCTGGTTTCCTTTGGACTCCAAGTTAGTGTTTGCATTGAGTAAACGGAAAATATGGAGCAGATGACAGCTTCAGTAAATATTCCTGAACTGTATTTGTATTTCTTTCCCACAGATTACTAGATCAGATTAAATGATTTAATTACTATTCTTTTAAAGAGATTTTTCCCTTCCAAATAATCTTGTAAAAATTATTATTATTTAGTAGTTGTACAAGGGGTCTCAATTCCAGGAGTCACCTCTTCCAACACCCCATCCTATTTCTACCATCAAGTTGAGTAGTTCGACCCCTATATATGGTATTCACTGAAATGTACTTGTTCACTCTTCCTCTCTCTATTTTGTGCGACAACTCCTCTCGCTTCCCTCACACACACGTTTTAGCTTTCTAATATTCATTTTGTTCATTCAATGGTTCTTCAGTTGTTCAAAGGACTTACACTATTGGACTCCTCCTCTAAGTCCATTTGTTTGTCTATAAATGTATGTAACACTGTATATGTTATTGGTATGCATTCTTTTTTTGCGGGGGGGTCCGGTTGTGGGGCCTGAACTCTGGGCCTGGGCGCTGTCCCTCAGCTCTTCAGCTCAAGGCTAGCGCTCTACCACTTGAGCCACAGTGCCACTT
>NW_012273986.1:0-1586 GCF_000151885.1 Dipodomys ordii
AGGCCCTGGGTTCGATTCCTCAGCACCACATAAGCAAAAAGCCGGAAGTGGCACTGTGGCTCAAGTGGTAGAGCGCTAGCCTTGAGCTGAAGAGCTGAGGGATAGCGCCCAAGCCCAGAGTTCAGGCCCCACGACTGGACCAAAAAAAAAAAAAGAGTGAGAACCATAAACCACACATACCTTCAGAATCCATAACCAATAATCAATTAGAATTGTGTTAGTAAAATTTAAAGATGAGACCATCCCCTGATGTTGGTGCTGAGACAGATTTAGGTCTCTAGCCCACCACTGAGTAGAAATAAGGGACAGGTACAGAATGACCTTGATCTTTAAGTCAAGGACAATGAAGTTTCCCATTTTTAGTTAAATCTATCTGAATTAATGAAAGGCTGAGAGGAAGAAAAATCAAAGACAAGGGAGGCAGATTGGACTCTGTCTATAAGTCTTTACCTAAAGATGTCCTTTTCTACATGCTGAGTGACAAAGACTGAATCTAAACATTGTGGCTTGGAGCATCTTACGAAGATGATAAACACTCAACAGCTTCTCAAATGTGAAGAAAGATGAGACAAATTCGAAATAACAGGCCCAAAGCTCAAAGAACTGTACAAATGAAATCTGCTAGGCAGATCAGACAAGAACATCCCTACACTGAACTAAGTAATAGTTTGTCTGCACCATCTACTAGAAAGTACTTGGAAGACAGAGGCAGGAAGAGCACAAGTTCAAGACCAGTATGGGCTATCTAATGAGGCTTTTGTCTCAAAAAACGAAACAAGAAAAAAGGTACTGTAAAATAAAAGGATTTCGTGATGAGAAGTATATAAATATGGAAAGACATTTCAATTTCTTGCCTTCAAGTTTCTTAAAAAGAAAGTGATCGGTGTCTAGTAAGGCTGAGCACTAGTGGCTCCTGATAGTTGGGAGGCTGAGATTTGAAGGTCACAGTTCAAATCCAATTAATCCACAAAAACTTAAAAGTGGAGGTATGGCTCAAGAAGTAGTGGCAGGCTTGAGTAAAAAAGTTTAAGTAAGATGGTAAGGCCCTGAGTTCAAGCACCAGCACCTGCACGTGTGTGTGCATTCCACACAAATATACCAATGGCTTGTAAAGCAGAGTTGGCTGGAAAACGGGACAATAAAGCAGTACGAAGAAACATATTTTAAGGGAGAAAACCTTCACTGAATTATTTGCAGTCATTCAATGATAGTACCCTTTATATTTGGTTCTAGAATTTGTTTGCATCTGGCTTTGCTTTTGAGGAGGGGAGTTAAATTTATAGTGGAAAACAGAAAAATAATGGACCGATTCTTTGTGCGTGTATATGTTCTATCTAGTTCTAACACTGAGATAGCTTTCCATACCTTAAGAAGTATTAAACAGGGCTGTGAAGGTGGCTCACTGGTAGAGCGCTTGCCTTGCATGCCTGAGGCCCTGGGTTCGATTCCTCAGCACAACATAAGCAAAAAGAAAAAAAAGCCAGAAGTGGAGCTGTGGCTCAAGTGGTAGAGCGCTAGCCTTGAGCTGAAGAGCTGAGGGACAGCGCCCAGGCCCAGAGTTCAGGCCCCATGACCGCCTCCCCACC
>NW_012273987.1:0-2192 GCF_000151885.1 Dipodomys ordii
GAGGGGGGAGGCTGGGAAGGGATGTGAAGGGTAAACAAAGAGGAGGCTGCAATGCTTGGTAAGAAATGTACGCATTATCCTGCCCATGTAATTGTAACTCCTCTGTACAGTATGTTCACAAATAAAATAAAATTAAATTGAAAAAAAGTTTGCTAAAATCTACACATGGTTTAAGTGAGCCTCAGATAAAATTTTTTTTAAAAAACAATTGATAGCTCCATTTTTCAAAGGCATAAGAAAGGAAGACCTGATTTTTGGCAAGATAACATTGGCATATTTCTGTGTATTCTTTCTGCTAAGTTTTGCAAAAAATCTAGAACACACACATATGTATGTATGAAATCTGAGAGAAGAAAGCAGACCAGCTAATGACTTCAGGACCTGAGGAATGACAGTGGTGAATGGACTGCATTTCCTTTTTGCCCTCCATACATCATGCACTGAGTGCTAGAAAAGGATGTAACCTGGAAATACCGACATGCACAGCTAAATAAGTTAAAATGGCCCAAGCAAAACAACATTTTCAGGCAGAGTTCCAGGAAAAAAATCTTTTGACCTTAACTTCCCTATTCACACATCACTAAAGCAGCAGCAAGAGTAACACACATAAAATCTTATTAGCAAAAGGCCAAGTAGGAAGCCTAGATTTCTCCTCTCATCTATCTGAAATGGTAATGAGATGCTCCTTCCCCTTTCCACTAGCTAGCACCCATGGAGACAAGTGAAGAAATTAGACAGACTTTCAGCACTTCCAAGGGGTAATGAGATGTATCTCTTTACCATCTTGTATTATGTTGGTAGAAACCACATAGGGAGTTCAGACTATTACCCTTGCTCTGCAATAATAAGGCCTTCTTTTATCTCTCCATAGTGTAGATGGAGGCTAAATAAGAAACCTGGACTTCCACATCTACCTGACCAGAGACTGGAATATACTTCCTTTATCAATTAGGTGTCTGTCGAAGCCCGCTAAAATAGAACCCAGAGTCATATAATTTAATCGACCAAATATCTAAGACAGAATAAAAAGTTACTAAGCATACAAAGAACTAGAAACAAAAAACTCCGTAATTTGAATGAGAAAAGGCCATTAATAGAGGCTAACACTTAGAAACAGTTGGAATTATTTGGAAAGGGTTTAAAGGCAGCCATCATAAAAATTACTTCAGTGAGCAATTATGAATATGCTTGAAATAAAAAAGAAAAAAGACATCTTTGCAGGAAGGAAATGGTATAATGAAGAATGATATAGAAACTTTAGAACTAAGATCTCTAAAATGGGATTAATACAATGGAAATGAGAGGAGTGCATCAATGATCTTGAAGAAAGAACATGAAAAAAAAGACAGAACATGAGAAATAACTTGATTAACAAAACAGGGAATATAAACTGTAGAAAATTAACAGTGCTAGAGATCTGTGTACAACAAGAGAAAGCTTCATATTCATGCCATTGCACTTCCAAAAAAGGAAAAGGAATGAATGCAAGCAAATAGTCAAAGGAATAATAACTAAAAAAAATGTCCATTTTCATGAAAGTTTATTTTTAGATTTAAGAATATGAGCAAATTCCCAGCTCAATAAATCAACAGAGACTTAAGACACACCAAAGTCAAACTTATATAATACAAAGACAATGTATGATTCCTGAAAACATCCAGCGAAAGATGGCAAATTATCTATAGTGAAACAGCAGATAGCAAATTGCCTTTCAGAATCCATGAGAAGTGGCACAATAGTTTTCAAGTGCTTAAACCCAGAAATCCATATACAGTGAAAATACCTTCAAAAATGGAAATGAAGGGCTAGGAAGGTGGCTCCGTGGTAGAGTGCTTGCCTTGCATGTATGAGGCAGCAACACATAAGCAGAAAAAAATAGAAATGAAATTAAAGTTTTCTCAGGATGAGGAGAAACAAAATATTTTTCCCAGCAGATCTACATTAAAATAATGAACAAATGACTTTCAGTACAAAAAGGAATGATTTTTTTTTAAAGCTTACAGAATATATGAATTAAAACTGTCTTGGGCTGGGAAGGTGGCTCAGTGGTAAAGCGCTTACCTTGCATGCATGAGGCCCTGGGTTCAGTTCCTCAGCACCACATAAACAGAAAAAGCCGGAAGTGTCATTGTGGCTCAAGTGGTAGAGTGCTAGCCTTGAGCTGAAGAGCTGGGGGACAGCGCCCAGGCCCA
>NW_012273988.1:0-1218 GCF_000151885.1 Dipodomys ordii
CCAGGCCCAGAGTTCAGGCCCCATGACCGGACCCAAAAAAAAAAAAAAGCAGAGTGAGGTGGGTTACATCTTTAATCCCAGCTACTCAGGAAGCGGAGGTAGGAGGATCATGGGCTTAGGCCAAAGCTGAAGACTAAACTAACGTGGGGTGTATGGCTAAAGTTGCAGCGTGCCAGTCTATCAAGTGCAAGTACACAGTGCCCCCCCACACAACGCATAACTAATTTTTACTTTGGCCATGATTTCTGGACCAGTCTGTGCCATATGGGCCTTTCAAAATGTCTGTGAGACCAGAATAGTGAGGGGACCAGCTTCCAGTTTGAAGGCATCTCCCCCCTAAGAAATCAGAAGAGGGGGAGCTGGGAAGGTGGCTCAGTGGTAGAGCACTTGTCTTGCGTGCATGAGGCCCTGGGTTCAATTCCTCAGCACCACATAAGCAAAAAGAAAAAAGCTGGAAGTGGCACTGTGGCTCAAGGGGTAGAGCACTAGCCTTGAGCTGAAGAGTGCAGGGACAGCATGCAGGCTCAGAGTTCAAGCCCCATGACCAACCAAAAAAAAAAATCCATATCAATTTTTTGGCTTGTTTTGAGACAGAATCTCACTCTGTAGCCCAGGGTAGACTCAAACTCAAGATTCTCCTGGGGGTTTTAGGTGTGTTCCACCATGCCCAATTCAGTCATATATATATACACACACACACACAAAATGAATTACTGACTGAAAGATACGGCTAACATCTGTTCTCCCAGCTACATGGGATACAGATATAGGAGGGTGGTGGTTCAAGACTAGTCCAGGGAAGAAAAAGAAAAAGTTATCAAGACACTATTAAAAAAAAAGCAGAGGGCTGGGAAGGTGGCTCAGTGGTAGAGTGCTTGCCTTGCATGCCTGAGGCCCTGGGTTCGATTCCTCCACACCACATAAGCAAAAAGAATAAAGCCGGAAGTGGCGCTGTGGCTCAAGTGGTAGAGTGCTAGCCTTGAGCTGAAGAGCTGAGGGACAGCGCCCAGGCCGAGTACAGGCCCCATGACCGGACCCCCCCCCCAAAAAAAAAGAAAAAGAAAAACAGAGTGAATCTATATTCCCAGGGAATGAAAAGCTCAGCTATGCCAGAAGGCTCGGTATTCTCACATTTATTTTAAATATTCCTACAAGTTTTATATTCTATCCTACAATATACTTGAGCATGTGTGTAACTAATTTTCTTCTGAAATATTC
>NW_012273989.1:0-1535 GCF_000151885.1 Dipodomys ordii
TTGAACTCAGGCACTGTCCCTGAGCCTTTTTGAGCTCAAGACTAGCACTCTACCACTTGAACCACAGCACCACTTTCAGTTTTTGAGTGTTTAATTGGAGATAAGAGTCTCATAGGGACTTTTCTTGGTCTGGCTTTGAACCATGATCCTCAGATCTCAGTCTCCTGAGTAGGATTACAAATGGGAGCCACTGGCACCCTAGTGATATTCAACTTCTTTCTGACAAAAAAAAGTCTTACCTTAAAATATCATTGTGTTACTTTGTCTGCAGTGAATTATAAAAAAATTTTAAAAATCCCCAACATGTAATGTATTTTGTATTCCTCTTCAAGGCAAAATTTTTTATTTTTTTAATATATTGTTAGCATATATTGGAATTTCTGGTTTTATGCCATCCTCCTCCATCTTCTCCCCCCACCACTACACATGCATTGTGCATCAAACCCAGTGCTTTGTGTATACTTTCTGCAAGTCGTTTACCACTGAGGTTCATCCTCAATCCTTAGGGATCTTTTAGAAACAGAATCTTCCTTTGTAGCTTACTGTGTAACCCAGGCTGGCCTCAAACTCATGATCCACGATCATCTTTCCTTTACTTCCTGATTGCTGGGATTACAGGTGTGCATCCTGTCTTATTTTGTTCTTCTTTCAATCTGTCTTCACTCTAGAGACTCCGATACTTTTCTTTCCATTGCATAATCCACAATGTTGAATATTGTCAGGCATAACTCATTTTGTAATTCTGGTATACTTCATGATCATCTTTTAGCACAGTTTCTCACTTATGTCTTAACTGAGTGACACTTCTCTTCCTCTTGCACTCATTTTTCATTCACTCAAGAGTGAATGAGTATCCTATACACACGTATATTTCCTAAGTTGAGTTTCTTCATTTTCTTCACCTTTTGCTTCTCTCTCAACTCCTTTAATGTTGACTTTTTCATTTCATTTTATCCTCTCACGTTTTCCACCTCTGCCACTTGCCCATATATATATGTAATATATATATAAATTATATATATAATATATATTTATATATATAAATTATATATATTTATATATATTACATTATTCTTCTTTGGCTTGCATAACTTGATACTGCCTAGCCTATCAACTCTTCTTCTTCTTTGAAATTAGATGGACTCTGGAGTGTATACAATGTATACAGTGGCTTCAGTGTTTAGTTAGATGAGCATAGGAGATAGCAATTTTTTTGGTGCTGCTCTGCTGGCTCCATTCCAAGAAGTTGGCTAAAGCAGTCCTTAATCATAAGGCTGTCTTCCAGGGCCCTACCTCCAGTTTTTAGTGGCAGTTCACAAAAATGTTGGGTTATGATCTTTAATGAGTTTTCTTCCCCTGACTGAGGCTTTTGAAATTGTGATATTTAGCTTTTTTTTTTTTTTTTTTTTGGTTGGTTGTGGGGTTTCAACTCAGGTCCTGTTGAACTCAGGCACTGTCCCTGAGCCTTTTTGAGCTCAAGACTAGCACTCTACCACTTGAACCACAGCACCACTTTCAGTTTTTGAGTGTTTAAT
>NW_012273990.1:0-2072 GCF_000151885.1 Dipodomys ordii
AGAAAAGAAATTACTTCAAACAGCACGCTAAGGGGGAGGACCCTCCTGTTTCCATTTTGATTAACATCATTTTATAAGGTCATATGTACATATCTAGTGAGCTACTGTGATCCTCTGCTAGAACTATCCCAGACATACAAATTATTATTAATAATGAGGGAAAACAGGAAGCCTATGTTTCTTTTGTGTCTGGCTTACTTAATATGACTTTTTCCAAGTCTTTACATTTCCTTACAAATGGGGCAATGCCATTCTTTCTGATGGAAGCATAAAATTCCATTGTGTATATATACCACGTTTACTTGGTCCGTTTATCCACTGAGTGGCACCTGGGTTGATTCCGTGTCTTAGCTATGGTAAATAATGCTGCAATGAACATAGTTGTACTGGTAGCTTTAGTATGGCCTTATTACCAAATGACCACAAACAAAGTTTTTATTTAAAATAAGTTTTTCTTAAAATTCCTAAAATGTAAACAAATAGATTTCAAGTAGATTAAACCATATTAATGAAACTTTTGTAGTCTTTAATAATCAGTGGAAGTATAAAAGTAGAGACTAAAACATATAAAATCTGTTATTTTAGGGAGAATAAATGTTAACAGGTATCTAACTTTGGCTTAAACTATTTGGGCAGAACTAGGGAGTTAAACAGGTTTACAATAAAATCATAAATGTCTTTCAAAGGAGAACAAAATGACAAAACGCATTATGTATAGCCAAAATGCATTATGTATAGGCATGAAATTGGAACAAGGTAACTTGATGGGACTGTTTTGGAAGGTAGGAGTGGTAGTGGCAAATAATAGAAGGGATGGCTTAGATCAAGATGCATGGACATGTTAAAATGAAATTCCCTATACAACTAGATGATGCTAGCTTTTAAATCTTTTAAAATAACACAGAAAAAAAATATCTTGTTACTTTTTTGCAATAAACTCCCTTTTATTTTCTAAAATGAGTCCCATAATAATCAAAAGGAAGGTGTTTGAGCCTGAATTTAAAAATTCATAAAATCAGCAGCACTGGTGGCTCACACATGTAATCCTCCCTCAGGAGGCTGAGATCTGAGGATCACAGTTCAAAGCCAGGATCTCCAATTAACCACCTAAAAACCAGAAGTGGAGCTGTGGCTCTAAGTGGCAGAATGCTAGCCTAGAGCAAAAAGCTCAGGGACAGTACACAGGCCTGAGTTCAAGGCCCACAACCAACAAAAAGTAATAATAGTAAATAAAATAAAAATTATACCAACATCACCAATTCTACTATCAGCAGTCATTTAACAAATTGCTCCTCTAATACAAAGTGTATCAGTTCTATGAATTGATAGTAAATAATCATATTCATGTAGAAGTCTGTCATTCAGTAGCTGATTAGTGTGTTTGGTAAATGTTACTAAAAGCTATCTATTGGAGATGATGACTGTGTTATTTTCACAAAATTTTAAATTACACATTTTCATAAAAGGAAAATAAATTTATTTTAGTTATATGTCTCTTATAATGCTATTAAGACGTTGTGTGTTTGGGCTGGGATGGTGGCTTAGTGGTAGAGTGCTTGTCTTAAGCTGAAGAGCTGAGGGACAGCACCCAGGCGCAGAGTTCAAGCCCCATGACTGACAAAATGAAAATAAAAATAAATGTTGTGTGTTGATACTAACATTGTAGAAACAAAAGCAACAACAGGCAAAGTAGTAGTGTCTTGACAGAAATCAAAACATTGACAATGACTATATATCTATATATCTATTTCTGACTTCCCAAATTGGAGTTACCTGCTACAGAAATAATAAATAACAAAGAAACTTTTTTGTTGTTGTTGTTGGTCATGGGGCTTGAATTCTGGGCCTGAGTGCTGTCCCTCAGCTCTTCAGCGCAAGACTACCACTTGAGCCACAGCACCACTTCCAGTTTTCTGAGTAGTTTATTGGAGAGAAGAGTCTCCCAGACTTTCCTGCCCGGGCTTGCTTTGAACTGTGATCCTCAGATCTCAGCCTCCTGAGTAGTTAGGATTACAGGAGTGAGCCACCAAACGCCTGGCACAAAGAAACTTTTTATTATTATTTATTTATTT
>NW_012273991.1:0-2409 GCF_000151885.1 Dipodomys ordii
GAAGTGGTGCTGTGGCTCAAGTGGTAGAGCGCTAGCCTTGAGCTGAAGAGCTGAGGGACAGCGCCCAGGCCCAGAGTTCAGGCCCCACAACTGGACCCCCCCCCAAAAAAAAAGAAAAAAGAAAAAATGATAACCAAATTATCCTCAGAAACTATCCAAATTAGTCCTAACCTATTGCTAAAGCAATCAAGGAGGTGAGCTTTCTAGCTATTTCCAACCAGGAATTATTAAAGCTTGCCAGAAATTCCAAATGGAAACAGTTGACTACATAGCTCCAATCTTTTCTGCCTTTACTTTCTACTACATAGGAATCTCAGTCCCTTCTACCGCCCCTGTGCTTTGTTTATCTCCATGGACATTAGTGCTTTCCAAGATCTATACCTGGCAGAACACATTAATATACCATCCCTTAAAGAAGTCAAACTCATAGCCAAGTATGGCAATACTTGCCTGTAATAACCAACACTCAGGAGGCTGAGGCAGAAATATTAAGAGCTTAAGATTTACATAGCAAGACTGCCTCAAAAATGAAAAACAAAGCAAAAACATTGGTCTGGGAATCTGTCTTAGTGGTAGAGTGCTTGTTTTGCATGCATGAGGCCCTGGGTTCAATTCCTCAGCACCACATAAACAGAAAAGGCTCATTTTCAAACCCCACGACAGACAAAATAAAAATAAAAAGCTGGGCTTTTTATTATTTTATTACAAGCTCATGCTTGTAATCCTACTTAAAAGGCTGAGATCTGATGATAGTGGTTCAAATCTAGTCCAGGCAGGAAAGTTTAGGAGACTCCTATCTTCAATTAACTACCAGAAAACAGGAAGTGAGGCTGTGGCTCTAAGTGGTAGAGTGCTAGCCTTGAGCAAAAGAGCTAGGGACAATGCCCAGGTCCTGAGTTCAAGCCCCATGTCCCCCACAAAAAAAGGTGTGGTTCAAATGGCAGAGCACCATCCTTGACCAGAAAAGCCAACCAAGAGAGCTCAAGGCCCTGAATTCAAGCCCCAGTACCAACACACACATACACATACACACACAGAGGAAATGATCTAGATGATCTAGTACAAATTCCCTAATGCAGGGAGCGAAGATGTAATTTGGCTAAGTCCACATATTTTGGTTAGGTGAAATGAGGCCAAAATAAAAATATTTTGACTTCCACCTAGTGAAAACTTGGGATTGTCAATTCCTCTCTCCTGAATCTCCCTTCTTATATTCAACAGCAATCTGATGTAGCAAGCAACAGGTTCTTCAGCAGTGATCAAGTTCTAAATACTGGTCTTACTCCTTCCTAGTCACAGAAAGATATTACTGCACAAGCCATGTTACTAGCATGTGTTAGTGACTATCATCATTATCCTTTCAAGCCTAATTCATAAATGCTTCCCTTTTCTTCATGTCTCCAGCATTCAACAGCCTCTTACCCTGGGGTACTATACTCAACCCACACCATAAAACTGTATTCTCTGTTTCTCCATCTCCTTGCCTGGTAAATGATAAACACCTTTAGAATAAATGTTGCTTCAGTAATTCCTGTTACACAGCACAAATCTACACATGATGTAAACTCAAAACACCTTAGGGATGTTTATATCAGTGTCCCAGAACAGGCTAATATATCTCTTCAGGAACTAAGTATTAAGGAATTGTATAAGCCAGATGCTGGTGGCTCACAGCTTTAATCCTAGACATTCAGGAGGCTGAGATCGGAGGATCACATTTTGAAGCCAGCCTGGGTAGAAAAGTACCCGTAAGACTCTATCTCCAATCAACCACTAAAAACTGGAAGTGGAGCTGTGGCTCAAGTAGTAGAGTGCTAACCTTGAGCATAAAAATTAAGGACAGTACCCAGGCCCTGAGCTCAAGTCCCACAACTGACAAAAACAAAGAACCAATAACAAAAGCCACAGAACTTGGGGCTGGGGGTTTAGCCCAGCGGAAGGGTGCCCACCTGGCACGCACAAGGCCCTGGGTTTGGTCCTCAGCCCTGGGGAAAACAAAAACAAAAACTACAGAACTGGGAAGGTGGCTCAGTGGTAGAGCGCTTGCCTTGCATGCATGAGGCCCTGGGTTCGGTTCCTCAGCACCACATAAGCAGAAAAAAAAAGCTGGAAGTGGCATTGTGGCTCAAGTGGTAGAGCACTAGCCTTGAGGTGAAGAGCTGAGGGACAGCGCCCAGGCCCAGAGTTCAGGCCCCACAACTGGACCCCCCCCCAAAAAAAAAAAAACTACAGAACTAGGGTAAATGCTAAAAATCTGGACTTCCCTCCCATGGGAACTAGATTACCAGCATACCACTGTTGATAAAGAATCTCATTCTCATGCCGGGCGCTGGTGGCTCACGCCTGTAATCCTAGCTACTCAGGAGGCTGAGATCTGAGGATCGCGGTTCAAAGCCAGCCCGGGCAGGA
>NW_012273992.1:0-3087 GCF_000151885.1 Dipodomys ordii
GGAGAGGTGCTTCCTCAAACATGGCTCGGAGCTTCTGCTTCAACTTTCTGGACTTCTTTTGCACAGTTCAGATGCTGCCCTGAAGTTATGAGTACCTCCACGTGGTAAACTTGCATTCCGATTCTTCTCCATTGGCTTTGGATTTTTAATTCTTCAGAACCACCCCCCTATTATGATTGAAAGAGTATTGTCACATTTGCTAATGGTTTTATTTTTGTTTTTAGTTTTTAAAAAGCTGCATTTCGGTGCAGTGAAGACAGCGTACTCTGGGAATATCTGTGTCGGTTTTGGTGTTCAGGCTCTTTAATTCAAAGATGCTTGTGGATATCCGGTGTTCACCCTTTTAAACTCCTCTTTGAGAACACAGGAGACATTTTGGAAATAGAAGCATAAATTAAAGTCCAAGAGGCGAGTTCTCAGCCTCTAGGTGAATGTATAATCCCTCAAACCCAATCATGCTCTTATACTTTGAACCAATCTTTCCTGCAATTTCCGTAAGTCTCTCTATTCATATGATTTCAACAGATCAGTCTCTGTTGAAAAAGTCTAGTTTAAGCTGCCTGGCAGTCTGGGGGAAAAAAAGAGGAAGATCTATTAATTTAATCATTTGTATGAATCATGGCTCAATGATCTCGGCAGAGAAAATGTGTTAGCCATTTAAATCTCATCATTACATATTATATAATAATTACTGCTAATTCTAGTTTGGATGGACCACAATTTGGCTCTGCAGTCCCTAAATGTGGGGTGTGGGGGAGAATTGCATGACCTCACCAAATTTAGCTTCTTCTGCCTTTCGGCTGTCTTTGGTCGTTCTCATTATGGGCTTAATGGCCATTCTCTGCCTGTTCAAGGGCCTAGTCTTCAAGTCCGCGTGTGTTCTGCGCTGGTAATTAGTATTCATTTTGTGATCCTGTGGTGCTAATCGTGACTGTGCCTTCCTGTCTTTGACTCTGATCTGTCAGCATCACGTACCTCGTCCCTTACCTATTTCTTTTTTGCCCTTACCAGCCAACTAGCACCTCCACGTCGCACAGTGTCAGAATTAGAAACTTTCGACAGATCTGTAATCACACCGTTCTCATCAACTCTACGCATACCAGTCATTTCATTTCCACATTCGAACAGTTAATATGCCTTAATTTCTCTCACTTTGTGAATATTTAATTCCTCCCTTTTCAACATCATTTTTAGGTTGTGTGAATCATTTGCAAAGCCTTAGCTCTTCTCCCCGCACTATCATCTGCATATTTTATGAAATGGCACGGTTAAGTCTCCGAGGGCTCTTGATAAAAATGGAACTGGCAGCCTGCTCATTAGCTGTTTACCTGGAGCTGTGCGAGTCCCCGATAATGGCAAGCTCCCATTTGGGTTTGAATTAGGATGCTCTGACAAATAACAACCAGAAGCCATCTCAGGGACGTTGCTTGCCTTCCAGTGCCCTCTTCTTAGCCACAGAGTTCTAGGGAGCTGGCATTAGAGTGAGAGGTGGGGCTTCCTAGGGAGTGTTACCCCTGGCATCATTGGCAGGGAAAGTTTGAAGCTGAGACACCAAAGCGTTCACAAATTAGCACCTGCAAGAGTAGCAGAATTCCCCTGAAAGGACACGTTCTAAAGGTCAGGTGGTTTGACCTTCTGGAGTTTACACATGCCAGAAGCCAATTCTCTGCTGCAGCCAGTGAGTGTCTCGCTTTGGCTGGGACTGGGGTTCCACAGGGCATGGGACGAATAGCTCTAAAATCAGGAAAATTCTGGGTGAACACAAATGAGTTGAACACTCCTGTTCTAACTCACCAGAAACTTGTCTAATGCTCCCAGCCATGGAAGCAGACAGGAAGAACTTCCAAGGATTATAGACATGACCCAGGCCACATCCTTGTATTTTCTGGGGGAGGGAGGTGGTTGTTAAGAGAAAGGAGCCGATGCTACCCCTGGGCCCCACAGGCTCAGCTGGATGCTGGGGTTTCTTTTGTTGAGGCTCCAACCAAGTGGTGTTGGTTCCTGCATTTAGTCCTAAGTACGTAGGAGTCTGAGAATGGCAGGATATAGGTTTGAGGCCAGCCAAGAAGAGAAATCTGTATGATTCTGTCTCTACAGAAGGAAGTTGGATATGGTGGCATGTATGGGATTCCAGGAACAGTAGAAAGCCCGAAAGTAGGTGAGACATGGCTCAGGCGCACACCTGAGTGGTAGGCAAGACGCTATCCTAAAAATAACTAGGGAAAAATGGGACTAGTGTGGTCTCCTGATAAAGTAGCTTCCAAATAGGTATGAGGCCCTGATTCAGACCCCAGCACTGCAAAGAACAGAAAGGCTGATACACAACTGCAGTATTTCCACTGCTCCTCAAAAAAAAGAGATAAGTGGCGCTCCCAGTCTCCAGCTCCCATTCTCCAGCTAGCGCCAACAGTAACTGGCTCCTCACATGAAGGTGATCTCCACGTGGCTAACTTCCCGGCCATTCTGTGTGTGCCTTTCTGGTCTCAACCTGACCCCAACTTTGTACTTCAGGATAAAAGGTTAAAAGTGTTGGCTATGGAACAGACTCTAGTCTCCCTTCTATTATGTCTTCACTGTCTGCCCTTGTGCCAAATAAACAAACACTGGGTCTCAGACCAGTGGATCTTAAATATCCTCCAAGGATCCAGGTGCTAAAGGCTTGCGTTGGCAGCTTGTAGGGCTAATGGGAAGTGGTGGAACCTGTAGGAGGTGGGACCTAGTGAGAGGAAGTTAGGTCATTGGGGGTGTGTCCTCAAACGGGGATACTGTCCACTTCCTGTCTCTCTCTGTTTCCTGGCTGCCATGAGTTGAGCAGGTAGGCCATGAGCCCGAACCAACCCTTCCATCTTACAGGTTGTTTGAGTATGTTGTCACACTCATGAAAAGCTGACTGATACACACAAATTCAGGAATAGCAAAATTATTATTGTTATAATGGTAAGTTGCAATAGTAAATTCAGTTCAGGGATGTACATTGAGAAAGTGCATATTAATAGCTTGACAAGGGCCAGGAAACATAGTAAAGGTCCATCAAAAGTGTTTTCCTCCTTATTCTTTTATTATCATCAGTTTTACAGAAAAGTAAAA
>NW_012273993.1:0-4054 GCF_000151885.1 Dipodomys ordii
TTGCATGCATGAGGCTCTGCGCTCAATTCCTCAGCACCACATAAGCAAAAAGAAAAAAGCCGGAAGTGGCGCTGTGGCTCAAGTGCTAGAGCGCTAACCTTGAGCTGAAGAGCTGAGGGACAGCGCCCAAGCCCGGAGTTCAGGCCCCACGACCAGACTCCCCCCACCCCCAAAAAAAGAAAAAAACAATGTCATGAACAAATGTGTAAATGTAACTGATGTGTTAGAGGAACAGTATATAGATGTATGGGCACAGGGTATGTGGAAAGGTGTGAGAGAAAATATTTTCTCAAAATGTGAAAGATACTTTATAAACTTTGGATGTTTACACTGGGTGTTGGTGGATCACACTAGCCTCTCAGGAGGCTGAGATCTGAGAATCTCAGTTTGAAGCCAGCCCAGGTAGGAAAGTCTACGAGAATCTCATCTTCAGTTGTCTACCAAAAGTCTGAAGTGTTTTTTGGCCAAAGCAGTAGAGCTCTGGCTTTGAGCAAAAAAGCTCAGAGATGGTGCCTAGTCCCTTATTTCAAGCCCCATGACTGACATCAAAAACAAAAAAAAAATAAAAAGGTTTAGAGTTGTGGAAGTTTTTGTTTATTTTTGGTGTTGGTCCTGGGGCTTGAACTCCAGGCCTGATACTGTCCCTGGGCTCCTTTTTGCTCAAGGCTAGCGCCTTTGAGCCACAGCTCTTTTGGTAATATAATGTGGAAAGAGTCTCACAGACTTGCTTCCAAACACAATCCTCAGATCATAACCTTCTGAGTAGCTAGGATTTCAGCCATAAGCACCAGGGGAGCGACAAGAAAAGGTCAGACCAAAAGATAAATTATAAATAAATAAAAATCCCAGGGCTGGGAAGGTGGCTCAGTGGTAGAACACTTGCCTTGCATGCATGAGGCCCTGATTTCGATTCCTCAGCACCACATAAGCAGGAAAAAAAGCCAGAAGTGGCGCTGTGGCTCAAGTGGTAGAGCGCTAGCCTTGAGCTGAAGAGCCGAGGGACACACCCAGGCCCAGAGTTCAGGCCCACAACCGGACCCTCAAAAAAAAAATCTCTGAGTTCAACCCACTTGGGTTAAAATGGGCTACTGAAAATGCTGGATCTCAGGTGTTCAGAGATATAACCTTATTAATAGGAAAATTAAAGCACACTAACCTCTACCCTTTCATAGGTTATGTTTGACATCTAATCTCATACTTTGCTCTGGTAAAGACACAAGTATGCCGAGTGCTGGTGGCTCACACCTGTAATCTTAGCTACTAGAAAGCTGAGATCTGAGGATTGTGGTTCAAAGCCAGCCTGGGCAGGAAAATCTACGAGACTCCTATCTCCAATAAACCACCAGAAAACCAAAGTGGTGCTGTAGCTCAAGTGGTAGAGCGCTAGCCTTGAGCTGAAGAGCTGAGAGACAGCACTCAGGCCCAGAGTTCAAGCCCCACAACGGACAAAAAAAAAAAGTATGCCAAGGGTAGTGGGGATAGCTTAATAACAGAGCACATAGTTGCCATGCAGAAGGACTCTAGCTCAACCTCCAGCAGCCCAAAAGCAACACACACACACACACACACACACACACACACCTACACACCTACACCTGTATGCCACCATCAGATGTTCTTTTTATTTATTTATATTTTTGTGTACCTACCTGTCCTCTTTGCAGGTGAACAATTGCTTCTAAGATTTGCTAGTAAATATCAAGATTGTTAATAAGTAGGAAATAGCTGGGAAGGTGGCTCAGTGATAGAGCGCTTGCCTTGCATGCATGAGGCCCTGGGTTCGATTCCTCAGCACCACATAAGCAGAAAAAGCCAGAAGTGGTACTGTGGCTCAAGTGATAGAGCACTAGCCTTGAGCTGAGGAGCTGAGGGACAGTGCCCAGACCCAGAGTTCAGGCTCCACAACCGGACCAAAAAAAAAAAAAAAGTAGGGAATAAATGTTATTGATTGGTTTCTGACCAGCTTCTCTGTTTCCTTAGATAATTAAGTTGAAAGCTGAAGCCCGGCTGGACCTGTTAAAGCAGATTGGTGTGTCTGTAGACACATGGCTAAAGAGTGCCATGAACCAAGTAATGGAAGAACTAGAAAATGAACGGTGGGCTCGTCCTCCTGCAGCAACCAGCAATGGCACTCTACACTCGGTACAGTTGCTTTTCTCATACATGGGCTCATTGACCTTTACTGTTCGTTGATATTGTAGCCAAAATTTAAAAGAAAGGATAATGTTTGCTAATGGTTTGGGTTTGCTGTTTTTTTGTTTTGTCTTCCTTTAACCTGTTGCTTGATTTAGACTTACTACAGGGATTTTTTTTTTTCTTTTGGCCAGTGGTGGGCTTGAAATCTGGGGCCTGAGTGCTGTCCCTTAGCTCTTCAGCTCAAGACCAGCACTCTACCACTTGAGCCACAGCACCACCAGTTTCCTGGTGGTTAATTGGAGATAAGAGTCTCAGGGACATTACTGCGCAGGCTGGCTTTGAACTGCAATCCTCAGCTCTCAGCCTCCTGAGTAGGTAGGATTACAGGCATGAGCCACCAGCACCTGGCAGTACAGGGATAATTTAAACTTAGTTTGGGTGTTTTAATATGCTGTGAAGAATGACTATTACTAATTGAATTATCAATGCCTCTCTATCAAACTCAATATTCATAAGGTAAACATTGTAAAAATAGTACAATAGGAAACTTTAAATAGAGTGTCTCTGAAGTTCTCAGAGATCTTCTCTAGCAAAAATAAAAATAAAGCATCCAGAGAGTTATAGTACATCTTTTACAAATGTGTGGACTTACCCTAAAGTCAACTTCAGTCCCCAAGGCTTTTGTCTGTCACTGGGAGCCAGTCCAAGTAGGGTTTGACAGATAAAACAAGGACCCTGGCTTGTTTTCATACTCAGTCCAGGGTTTTTTCCACTCTGTAACTTCCTGCTCAACCTTGGTTTGTCATGCTGGAGACCTGAGTTCCAAAAAATTCAGTGATTTCTTTGCTATTACACAGGTGGGGATGTGATGCCTAATAGTCAATAACTCCTGTGGCATCTCACTTCCTTTTACTCGTGGTCATCTTTCTTCTTTATTTTCTTAATGTTATTTACAAGTGTGTGTTTCTCTCTTTTATTTTCTTTTGTTGATTGCTTGCCTTGTTTACTGCTCTCCATACAAAAGTGCCTGGTGCACAGTAGGTAAATATTTATTGGGAGAAGAAATGAGTATATGGATGGAAGAATAGAAAAGTGTTAAACTAAATAAGCTAAAACTTACATTTAGTGCCTCTTGAATGTTTGTGACCTTCAAATATAAGGTATCCTTGCTGGAGAAAACAATGAACTTTTAAAGCATTCTAAGAAGTTGTCAATTTTTTTTCATATAGGATTCTGATATTCTAATGGAACTGTACTTATACACTTAAAAATGATGTGTGGCTGGGAATGTGGCTTAGTGGTAGAGTGCTTGCCTACCATGCATGAAGCCCTTGGTTCAATTCCTCGGTGCCACATAAGTGAAAAAGCCAGAAGTGGCACTGTGGCTCAAGGGCTAGAGTGCTAGCCTTGAACAAAGAGAAACTCAGGGATAATGCCCAGGCCCTGAGTTCAAACCCCAAGACTGGCAAAAAAAAAAAAAAAAGGGAGGGGGGAACCTGGGAAGGTGACTCAGTGGTAGAGTGCTTGCCTTGCATGCATGAGGCCCTGGGTTCGATTCCTCAGCACCACCTATGCAGAAAAAGCCAGAAGTGGCACTATGACTCAAGTGGTAGAGCACTAGCCTTGAGCTGAAGAGCTGAGGGACAGCTCCCAGGCCCATCGTCCAGGCCCCGTGACCAACAAAAAAAAAAGTGTGAAATTATACATTTGAAGGAAAAACAATCAGTTTAAAGCTTTATTTTATTTTATCTTATTTTTGGTCAGTCATGGGTCTTGAACTCTGGACCTTGGTGAGGTCCCTGAGTCTTCAGCTCAAAGGAAGCACTCTACCACTTGAGCCACAGCATCACTTCCAGTTTTCTGGTGGCTAATTGGAGATAAGAATGTCATGGAGGGCTGGGAAGGTGGCTCAGTGGTA
>NW_012273994.1:0-2572 GCF_000151885.1 Dipodomys ordii
ACAGCGCCACTTCTGGCTTTTTTCTTTGTGCTTATGTGGTGCTGAGGAATCGAACCCAGGGCCTCAGGCATGCAAGGCAAGCGCTCTACCACTGAGCCACCTTCCCAGCCCCAGAGATCTTGTTCTTTGTGCCCTTTTGAGATGGTGTGGCCCCAGGTCGGCCGGTGCATCCAGATATGGAAATAAAAGGCTGTGCACACCATGGACTGCACAGAACGCTCAACTTCCTGGGCCTGGGCCTTATCGTCACGTCTCTAGAAGCGCCATTTTCCTTGGCAAGTGGAGGACCAGCTGTGGTTTGGGGGGGTCTGGGGGGGTGGGGCGGGGCGGGGCGGTCTCACCTGCGGGATGGCCCTCGAGCAGCTGCGCCAGGTGTAGAGCATGACCGCGTACTCGTGTCCTTCCTCCAGCATTTCATTCTGCAACAGCAAAACCACCTCAGCCCCGACCCCCTGCCGGGAGGGGGGAGCCCCCCAAGACCATGCTGCTCCCTGGCAGCCTTCCCTGGAGGCCGGATACAAAATGTGGGATTCCCTCTCTGGGAATCAGAGTCTGCCACTCAACAAAATCCCCAGGTGGCCTCGGGGCTCCTCCACAGCCCGGGGCCACCGTGGGGAGAAAGAGGTGGAGTTCCGCTTCCGGGAGCAGAACCCAGTCCCGGATAGACAGAAGGAGCCAGAAAAGAAGCACGGAGCGACACCTCACACAGAGTCCACCAGAGTCATCAAGGACAGAGGACAATCAAGATGCCTGTTCCCGTGGATTGAAAAACAAGAGATTGGTGGGAGAAGCGTCAGAGCTGTGGATGGTAAGCTCTCTGGGGGGCAGGAAACGCATCAGGGAGGGGGTAATATATATGCACACGCACATATGCGCGTATATTGATCATATCTATACACATACACCACAGTTGCATCATGGTGGTTCTCTAATACACAGTGTGAAGTATAACAGAGTACACTAATGTAATAACCATAATGTTTTTTTTTTCTTCCCTTACAATGATGGTAACAGCAGCTAAGTTTTATTCTAATCCTTGGTATCAGGTGGTGAAGATTGGAGACATTCATGCATCCGCAGCACTGAGGACGGAGCCCGGGGTCTCACACACGCCAGGGTGAGGCTCCACCGCCGAGCTGCGCCCCCGGCCCACTGAGGAGGCTGGCTTTCCGTTTCTTCTTTGGCGGTCCTGGGGTTTGAACTCAAGACCTTGCACTTACTAGACAGGCGCTCGACCGCCAGAGCCACATGCCCGGCCGTGTGCACACGCTGAATGAATCCCTAGTTCACGAGCGAATGGCTTCACCAGAGGATGATTAACAACAGAATTATCCCCCCCCCAAAAAAAAAGAATGAGTAGAGCATGAAAATGAACCCGAAGAACACAGTCCCAACCATCCCCTGACTTGACAGGGCGGTGAGGAAAGAACTCGGGGCTCAAGGGAACAGATTTCTGGGGTCCAACCCCCGCTTCACCCTTCACTAGGCCTCTAGCCTACATGAAGTCACTCAGTCACCAAATAAAGCGATGATGTTGAGGATTACACACAGACACATAGACACACAGCAGTAACACACATGAACCATACAGTCCTCATTTGACCCAGCAATTCTATCCTGATGTTTCCCCTGAGAGGAACTTGTGTGGGCTCAGAATTTGAGGGTAACACGAATGCCACAGTAGTGTTACTCCTGACGGCTTCCAGATAGAAATGATGCAGTCTCCATCACCTAAAGAATGCACAAAGTAGGGCACAGCCACAGCATGGAATATTATCTGGAAAAAGGAACAAGGCGCTGACACAGGAGGCCGCATACACGCTGAAAACCTTATTCTAGCTGGGCACTGGTGGCTCATGTCTGTCATCTGAGGACTACTCAGGAGGCAGAGATCTGAGGATTGTGGTTCAAAGGCAGCCCAGGCAGGAAAGTCCACGAGGCTCTTATCTCCAATAAACCACAAAAAAGCCAGAAATGGAACTGTGGTTCAAATGGTAGAGCATTAGCCTTGAGTACAAAAACTCAGGGACAGTGCCCAGGCCCCAAGTTCAAGCCCCAGGACCAACAAACAAACAAAAGAACAAAAACCTTACTGTATGTCCAAGAAACCAACCCAAGGGCCATGTACTATAGGAGAGTTTTCAATGAAAGTCCACAAGAGACAAATCCACAGAGACAGAAGGTACACTAGCGTTAGCTAAGAGGCGAAGGAAAGAATTGGGGTGAGGCAGTGACTGCTAACAGGTCTGGGAGATCATTATAGGGTGCTCAACAATCAGATGGTATAACACTGCAAATGTGCTTTAAAAAAATTTCATTGAGGGACTGGAGGCGTGGCTCAGTTGGTAGAGTGCCTGCTAAAGAGCAAAAGTGTCAGGTATCCAGTTTGAGCTCTGGTCTCAGCTTTAAAACATAGAACAACCCATTGATTTGTATGTTTTAAATTCTTTTATGTTATGGGAAGCCAACTTTCAAAAATACAATGATAAAAAAAGAATGCTACAGGGGCTGGGAAGGTGGCTCAGTGGTAGAGCGCTTGCCTTGCATGCATGAGGCCCTGGGTTCGATTCCT
>NW_012273995.1:0-4158 GCF_000151885.1 Dipodomys ordii
GCTGTACCACTGAGCCACCTTCCCAGCCCCCTGATGGGATTTGTAGACACTGAGGACAAGGGTCTTGCTCTTATTCTGTCACAGATTCAATGATTTCCAGGAGACTTCATTATATGAGCTAAGGAATGGGTCCCAGGCTTCTCTGAGATGACAATGGGAAAAATAAAAACAGAAGAGAGAAGATACAGGGGGGAGCCAAGATGTGGAAAGGCTCAGCAAGCAGCTCAAATGGCCTTGTTCAATCCAAAGGCATCAGGCAATCCTGCCCTCTAGATTAGATCTGCTCAGCATAGCCTGCGCCTTTCTCCTTTATCAGGACTCTTGTACTATACTGCAGTCTATGCTATTATATATTCATCACATGGGTATTAAATTCATCAGGATTAGAAATCTAGGAAGATTACGATATAACACTAAAGTATATATCCGAAATAAACACCCAGGCCTTAAATGTTTAAAAAATACTTAAATATGTAGACAGTTAGGAAAAGTCATACAACTGGAATCCAGTGTTGTTGAATGACTCATCTATCAAAGCTACTTGAGAGATCTCCTTTGGTAGTTTCAACAGAGAAACTGTTTCATATGGTGCATGACTTAACTTTGCAGAAATAGATTGTGGAGGCCCATCAGCTGCTCCTCAAAAACAACTGCCTCCATTGTGTCTGCCTCACCATTTCCCTCGTGCTGAACACGGGGTGTTCCAAGGCTTGGGAGGCCTCTGTTTCCGTAACAACCGCTGAAGAACAACGATCAAACCCGGCAAGAATTGGCATCTGTCAGCTATGAATGTGGACCGTTAATTATGCGAGACAAATATGATGTATTCAAGAAAACAGTATTCATTCATTGGCCTTTTTCAAAAATGGAAAAAGCACCACATTTAATTTGTGGTTCTGTGCATTTTGAATGGGTAACTCAATGAAGCAATAAATGTATTCCTAATGAATAGATTTTTCTACATAGGGGCACTCTTGATGGCAATGGCATAACTGAAGATTTAACCTGGTGAATAGAAAAGGAAGTACAGAAACATATACCAATAATTTGAATTGGCCAGAAAATGATGTCTGGGTTTCTTTAAGAACCACTATGGGCGAGGGCTAAATTTTAAGTTGTAATGGAAATGCAGCATGTGTAAAGAAATCCCATTGCTGTAATTAAATTACCAGTGTCTAAAGTCTGATACAAACTCAGCTCTCTGTATGTCCTCCTCAACACCATGTCCCCTTGCCATGCTTGGTCCCTCTATACTGCTTCTCCTTGCTCCCAAACCCCCTGGCTTCCCTCCCAACACAGTACCCTGGGCACCATGGTACTTGCCATTTCTTCAGCTAGTGCTCTTACCTCATGCTTTGACAGAACTTGGTTCCCTGTTGAAAACATGGCCTCCCTCCACCTTTCTCCCAGCTCCTTGGCCCTCCTGACTCTTCTGGAACATCTCATCCTATTGATTTCCCCTTTCTGCTCATGAACATGCAGCCTTCTCTGTCTACTAGCTCCTTCTTGTAGAGACACAGTATTTGCAAATCACTCTATCTCTCCCTTTTTTCCTCCTTTCCACATCTGCCATTGTTGCTCTTTCTCTACCTCCTTTCTTTCTTATTTTTCAACCTGTGGGAGCCAAATAGTCCAGACCCACTGTGGTGTGGACAGTGAACACTCAACAACCATTTCTTTGTTGTTAAAAAAAAATTTCCTCAGATGCCAGGTACTGGTGGCTCACATTGTAATTCTAGCCATGCAAGAGGCTGAGATCTAAGGATTGCAGTTCAAAGCCAGGTTGGGCAGAAAAGTTGTGAGACTTTTAACTCCTATTAACCACCAGAAAACCAGAAGTAGATCTGTGGCTCAAAGTGGTAGAGCACTTGCCTCAGAAAAGTTCAGGAACTGTTTAAGCCCCATGACAAACAACAACACCCTCTCAGAAGACTTACTGATGGACCTGTTTAATCCTAACCTTTCTCAATCCTCTATTCCCTTGGCCTCATTGGGTTTTCTTAATTCTGTGGGATCTTTGTTTAGCCACTACTGCGTGCTCTCCTTTCTTTGCTTATCTCTTGAATATTGGTACTGTCCAGGGGCTCTCTCTCTCTTTGTCTCTCTCTCTTCTCTGACAGTCTGCTCTTCTGGTTTGGTTCTCTCTCTGTGAGCACCCTCATCTTTCAGTGATGATTTATATGTGGAGGACTCTCCAGTGGATGTCTCCAGTCCAGCTGTTCCTGCTTAGCATCAGAACCACATAACTAATGTTGACTGGGCAACTCTTCTCATGTGCCCCACCGAAGGGAACCAAATGGGATTCCTCCTTCTGCCCTGGAAACCTACACATCCTGTGTTCCTTCTGCCAGGGAATGCTATCTGCCTTGATGCCTACCCTTCTTAATCACACTCAGTGTGCTGACCTGCCCTATACATCAGTATCTTTTAAGTCTACCTACATCACTCCGCCCTTCAGCCATACTGTAGTTGGGTGCCATCCTCTGTATTAGTCTTAGAGGGGCTCTCATCTAACTGCATGCTAATGTCCCTCTCCTGCCTTCAAACCCTCCACACACCTATTTCCCCTTCTGGCTGCACCATCTGCTCTCCGTGTCACACCATCCATCCTCCATCCTGTGTTCTAGTTAAGCATCACTTCCTCATTTCTACAACCAGAGGATTTTACAGATGACTGCTCACCTGGTTCTAGTGCATGTATTAGTAGCCTGAATGACTCTTATTCAGCCTTTAAGAATCAGCAGACGCACTAATTCTTCTAGAAGTCTCCCCTGGGTTCCCTTATCACTTTGTGCTTCTCCCATGACCATACTTCATGAGAATTAGTTGCTTAATTGTAGACAACTACTTACTCCCTGGGCAAGGCCCGTATCTGACCAGTCCAGCATACTCTGCCTTCTCTACCCCAGGCCAGGACGTATGCCCTACAGCTGAGGTGCTCAAAAGTTTTGGCCTTGGGGCTCCTTTACATTCTTTTTTTTTTCCAGGGCTGAGGACCAAACCCAGGGCCTTGCGCGCGCCGGGCACCCTTCCGCTGGGCTAAACCCCCAGCCCCTCCTTTACATTCTTAAAAACTGACTGCAGGGGCTGGGAATGTGGCTTATTGCTTGCTTAGCATGCACGAAGCCCTGAGTTCAATTCCTTAGTACCACATAAACAGAAAAAGCTGGAAGTGACAATGTGGCTTAAGTGGTAGAGTGCTAGCCTTGAGCAAAAAAGAAGCTCAGGGACAGTGCCCAGGCCCTGAGTCCAAAGCCCAGGACTGGCAGACACACACACACACACACACTCCTCCACAAAAACAACCTGTAACAAATTCTCTCTCTCCCTCCCTCCCCCCTCCTCTCTCTTTCTCCCTCCTTCCCTCCCTCTCTCCCTCCTCTCCTCTTCTCCCTTTCTCCCTCTCCCTCTCTCTGACTGTCTTTCAAGCCAGTACTGGGTCTTGCCTTGTACTCAGAGCCTAGGTATTGTCCCTTAGTGTTATCTGTAGAGAGCTGCGAGAGGCCGCACCTGGAAGATGGCGCCGGCTTCCGCCCTCCGCCTTCCCGATGGCGAGTGCTCTCTGTGGTAAACAACTCCTTATATGGCTAAGGCAAAGAATCTGGCTTGCTTCCGCGCACCTGAACCTATTGGTGGTTCCCACGTGGCGTATCAGGGTTGGCTACCCAGCGGGTACTTAAGGCTGTGGGGAATTCTCCCCGGGGTTGGTTGGGGTCAGAAGATTGCTCAAAGGTCCTGAATAAACTGCAGAGAGAAGAGTTCGGTGTCGCGTCTTCCTTGGTGGTCGAGGCGGTAGCGACAGTTATCACTCAAGATTAGTACTCTACTACTTGAGCCATACTTCCACTTCTAGTTTTTGGTGGTTAATTAGAAAAGAGTTCTATGGACTTTGCTGCCCAGGCTGGCTTTAAACTATGATCTTCGAATTTCAGCCTCCTGAGTAACTAGGTTTATAGGTATGAATCATCAGTGCCTGGCACAAGTTTCTTTTGTTAAGGTTTGTATTTATCAAAAGTGCCATACTGGAAATGAGTTAAAACTGGGATGTTTTTAATTTTTTTTTTCAGTCATGGGGCTTGAACTCTGGGCCTGGGCGCTGTCCCTCAGCTCTTCAGCTCAAGGCTAGTACTCTACCACTTGAGCTACAGTGCCACTTCC
>NW_012273996.1:0-2254 GCF_000151885.1 Dipodomys ordii
CCTTTTCTTTAGAAGTTTTTTTTTCTTTTTCTTTTTTGTGAATCTTGGAGCTTGAACTCAGGACTTGAGCATTATCCCTGAGCCTCTTTGTATGCGGGCTAGCGCTCTACCTACCACTTGAGCCACAGCATCACTTCCAGCATTTTCTGAGTACTTTCTTTTGGGGGGGTCAGCCATGGGGCCTGAACTCTCGGCCTGGGCGCTGTCCCTCAGCTCTTCAGCTCAAGGCTAGTGCTCTACCACTTGAGCCACAGCATCACTTCCATTTCTTTTTGCTTATGTGGTGCTGAGGAATCGAACCCAGGGCCTCAGGCATGCAAGGCAAGTGCTCTACCACTGAGCCACCTTCCCAGCCCTGAATAACCTTATTTTTTAAATACAATTTTATTGTTATTTGTTAAGATGTTGTGCAGAAGGGTTGCTGTTTCATAAGTCAGGTAATGAGTACATTTCTTTGTGGGGTGTCACCCTTCCTTTGCTTTAACTTTATTTTATTTCGTTGAAAAAGAAACTTCAGTTTATAGATAATACTTTATTCCATGCCCCTCCCACACCCCATTTGGGGCTATGCTGTATCTTAAGAAGCTAACCTAGGAGCTCACGCCTATAATCCTAGCTACTCAGAAGACTGAGATCTGAGGATGACGCCAGTTAATCACCAGAAAACTGGAAGTAATACATGGCTCAAGTGGTAGAACGCTAGCCTTGAACTGACGAGCTAAGGGACAGCGTTGAGGCCCAGAGTTCAAGCAAACAAACAAAAAAACCTAGGGAAATTCAAGGCTGTGTAGAACCCTAACTGGAACAACTCTATTTCCTGTTTCTTATACAGGGACCCACATTAACATTTCACTTTAAGGAGAACGTCAATACTTTTTTAAAAATTAACATTTTCATAGGCTTAACAAAGTTAGGTTAGCATTTAAAAAATGTTAAAGAAACCTAGTTTTGTAATAATGTTTTATTTGACTATAATTGTAAATGTTAATCTTTGAAAAACAATGCTGTAGCACTGAATTAAATTTTTTATGTCAACACATAGGTGTATTAAAATATCAGTTACTTGTCTTGTGTATGTTATTAACTGCTCATCTTACTAGCATCCCTGTATTCATTGAACATGTTCTTGAAAACATTTTGTCCTTATCAGAAAATAAGCTGGGCTTAGGCTGGGAAGGTGGCTAGGTGGTAGAGTGCTTGCCTTGCATGCCTGAGGCCCTGGGTTCGATTCCTCAGCACCACATAAGCAAAAAAGAAAAAAGCCAGAAGTGGCACTGTGGCTCAAGTGGTAGAGTGCTAGTCTTGAGCACAAAGAGGCTCTGAGACAGCACCCAGACCCTGAGTTCAAGCCCAGGACTGCCCCAGCCCCAACACAAAGCATACATTCTCTAGCTTTCTAGCCTCATATGCATAAGCCTAACTTCCTACATTGGACACTTAAGGCCCTCTAATTAATTCTGTATCATTAACTACAAATTATTTCTTTGTGCTTCAACTTTTATTTTTGGCTTTATGTTCTTGCTCTGTCCCCCCCCCCCAACTAATGGCTGGTGCTCTATCACTTTAGCCACTCTCTACTTTTGGCTTTTTGCTGTTAATAGGAGATAAGACTGTTGGATTTGTCTTCCTGGGCTAGCTCCAAACTGAGATTCTCAGATCTCATCTTCCTAAGTACCTAAGATTACAGAGGTGAGCCACAAGTACTCAGCTACTTTAACATTTTAATATACTATCTCAAGCCAGGGGCCGTGGCTCACACCTGTCATCCTAGCTTCTCAGGAGGCTGAGATCTGAGGATAGTGGTTCAAAGCCAGCCTGGGCAGGAAAAGATGTGAAATTCTTTTTTTTTTTGTCGGTTGTGGGGCCTGAACTCTGGGCCTGTGCACTGTCCCTCAGCTCTTCAGCTCAAGCCTAACACTCTACCACTTGAGCCACAGTGCTTTTTCTGCTTATGTGGTGCAGAGGAATCGAACCCAGGGCCTCATGCATGCAAGGCAAGCACTCTACCACTGAGCTACTTTCCCAGCCCAAGATGTGAAACTCTTATCTCAAGTAAACCACCAGAAAACTGGAAGTAGTGCTGTGGCTCAAGGGGTAGAGCTCTTGCCTTGAGCTGAGGGACAACACTCAGGCCCAGAGTTCAAGCCTCATGACTAAAAAAAAAAAAAAAAAAGAAAATTAAAAAAAAAAAAACCCTTAACCCCAAGATGCTTAATGAAAAGGGTGCAATTTGGAAGGAAAAAAAGTCAAAAAA
>NW_012273998.1:0-2532 GCF_000151885.1 Dipodomys ordii
GTGGCTCAAGTAGTAGAGCGCTAGCCTTGAGCTGAAGAGCTGAGGGACAGCGCCCAGGCCCAGAGTTCAGGCCCCACGACCGGACCCCAAAAAAAAAAATGTTTAGAGAGCTGGCCCTAGTGAGGATCGCAGTTTGATATCAGCCAAGGCAGAAAAAGTCCATGAGACAATTATCTCCAATTAATCACCAGAAAACAGGAAGTAGGAGGTAGAGCTGTGGCTCAGAGTGGTAGAGCAATAACCTTGAGTGAAAAATGTTCTGGGACAGCACCCAGGCTCTGAGTTCGAGCCTCACAACCAAAAAAAAAAAGTTTAGAATAGATTAGAATTCTTTTCTGAAGCTATTTTAAGTGGAAAGCTTGCCTTTTTGTTGTTGTTTTTCTGTGCTAGTGATTGAACTCAGGTTTTTGTCCTTCTATACTGCTTTACTTCCTAAATTTGGTATTTGTTTGGATCTAAAAATATTTTTTTCTTTAAATTTTTTTCTTATTTTTCTTATTGCTGGTGATGTACAGAGAGGTTACAGTTACATAAATCAGATAAAGTGTTCATTTCTTTTTGGACATCCCTTCCCTTGTTCTCTCTAAAAAAAAAAAAAAAAACCAAACAAACTTTTTTTGTCTGAACACTGAAGAAATAAGCCACTTGAGTTAACCCTTTGCAGCTTTTCTCAACCATTTATGAAGTTCCAATTTTCAGATTTCGTTTTTCCTTTTGTAATACTGGGGTTTGAACCTGGAGCCTCATGCTTGCTAGACAAGTGCTTTTATACTCAACTGTCCCTAAGCCTTTTCCCAGTTTGTTTGTTTTTGTGCTGATCCTGGGGCATGAACTCAGGGCCTAGGCACTGCCCCAGAACTTTTTCTCTCAAGGCTAGCACTCTTATCACTTGAACCACAGCTCTACTTCCAGCTTTTATGGTGGTTACTTGGAGATGAGTCTCACAGACTTTCCACTGTGATCCTCATATATGTCAGCCTCCTGAGTAGCTAGGATTGTAGGTGTGAGTGACCTATCAGTGCCTGGCTTTGTTTTTGCTTTTGTTTTGGTGCTGTTGTTATTTTGGTGCTTTGGGGTTTTTTGTTGTTGTTGTTGTTGGATTTGGATGGCACTGGATATATCAGGCTCTAAGGGTTGTTTTTGTTGGTCCTAGAGCTTGAACTCAAGGCCTGGGTGCCATCTCTGAGTTTTTTTGTTTTCGAGGCTTGCACTCTATCATTTGAGTCACAGCCACACTTCTGGCTTTTTGGTGGTTAACTGGAGATAAAAATCATGTACTTTCCTGCTCAGGCTGGCTTCAAACTGTGATCCTCAAATCTTAGCTTCCTGAGTAGCTAGGATTCCAGGCATGAACCACCAGCCCCCAGCTACACTGGTTATTTTTAAGATTGGAGCCTCTATTCTTGCCCAAGTACATACTTGGTTGCCATCCATGTATTTTGGGAAGAAGATTTTTACAATCAAAATTGAATCTTGCTTGGTACCAGTGTACCAGTGGCTCATGGTTGTATTCCTAGCTATATTTACAGGAGGCTGAAATCTGAGGAAAGGGTTGGAAGCAAGCCAGGACTGGAAACTCAGGGAGAGTATTATCTCTAGTTAACCACCAAAAAGCCAGAGGTAGAGGTGTGGCTCAAGTTGTAGACCACTAGCCTTGAGCAAAAAGAGCTCAGAGACAGTGCCTAGGCTGCCCCCTCCCCATTCAATCTTTTCTCACAACATTTTATTACTGGAAAACCTCAAGTGTATTCAAATCTTAGATTATTATTTCCTCTAAGTTAATGCTCTGTTGAGAGTTCATCACTAAATATAAAACTTTAATTTATCTTTCATTTTTATATTTTTCTTTCATGCTCTTTGCTTCATTTTTCAAAATGGTTAAAATTTATCTCTTTCCTAATGTGGCCCTGCATGTTGGTTGCTATAGTAATGTTTCAGAGAAGTGGAAAATTAAGTTAAGGTCAAGAATGATGATTTAAAAAATTCATCTCATGGAGATGGAAGTACAGGTTCCAAGATTGTCTCACAAGGTTTTGCTTGAATTAATGTCCTTCCTGGGAAACTTTAGACTCACATAAGATCCATATTTTTAATTAGTATATATTCATCATACAGAGGAGTTTCTTTGTGATGTCTCAATAGTGTATAATATACTTTGATAAAATTTATTCTTCCCTAAACCTGGGTTTTAATCCACATCACTAGTTTCTTAGCTTTGGGCTAGTAATAGTATCCAATCTCAAGAGTTATTATATGTAAAATGAATATAAAGATGTTTCAGAGAAGTGATTTTGTAGAGTGCTTATTTAATAAATTTTTAAAATACTGTTTTTCTTTCTCAAGAACGCATAAAATGAACCTGTAGTAGAGATGATAATAAAAATAATTAAAAGCAATGTAATTTTAGCTATTAAGGCTATTGCTGAGCTCTTTTTTTTTTTTTGGGTCCGGTCATGGGGCCTGAACTCTGGGCCTGGGCGCTGTCCCTCAGCTCTTCAGCTCAAAGCTAGCGCTCTACCACTTGAGCCACAG
>NW_012273999.1:0-1380 GCF_000151885.1 Dipodomys ordii
ACACCACATAAGCAAAAAAAAAAAAGAAAGAAAAAGCCGGAAGTGGCACTGTGGCTCAAGTGGTAGAGTGCTAGCCTTGAGCTGAAATGCTGAGGGACAGCGCCCAGGCCCAGAGTTCAGGCCCCACAACCGGACCCCCCCAAAAAAAAAGATATACTATTTTAAAATATGAGAGATCATACATCTAAACACTAATAGATGCTGGGTGTATTTATACTCACCTGTAACCCTGACTTTCATGAGGCTGAGATGGGAAAATTGAGAGTCTCAGGTCAGCCTACAGGCTACATAGGATGACACCATCTCAAAAAAACAAAAATGGGGGCTGGGAAAGTGGCTCAGTGGTAGAGTGCTTGCCTTGCTTGCATGAGGCCCTGGGTTCGATTCCTCAGCACCACATAAGCAGAAAAAGCCAGAAGCAGTGGCACTGTGGCTCAAGGGGTAGGGTGTTAGCCTTGAACTGAAGGACAGCACCCAGGCCCAGAGTTCAGGCCCCACAACAGACAAAAAAAAAAAAGTCTCATGGACTTTCCTGGTCTCCAACCACGATCCTCAGATCTCAGCTTTCTGAGTAGGATTATAGGTATGAGCACCTAGTGCCCAGCTTTGGTTTCCATTTAATTAAAAATCTAAGAATTGGCAGCTCAAAGATCATTTGCAATCTGGGATTTGTTTGGCTAGCACTCCCCCACCCCTCACTTTTTATGTGCTAGGGATTAAAACAAAGATCTCTTTTTCTTTTTTTTTTTTTGTCCGGTTGTGGGGCCTGAACTCTGGGCCTGGGCGCTGTCCCTCAACTCTTCAGCTCAAGGCTAGCACTCTTCCACTTGAGCCACAGCGCCACTTCCGGCTTTTTCTTATGTGGTGCTGAGGAATCGAATCCAGGGCCTCATGCATGCAAGGCAAGCACTCTACCACTGAGCCACCTTCCCAGCCCCTGGATGCCAAAATTGTGAATGTTGGCTTTTTAACAAAACAAAGACATGAACATCACAAAGCCAGAGCAAATGGCCAACTCCCTCCTTGGTGTTATCCTTGCTTTCCCCCTGAGCTGCACCTTCCACCCCGGTTTATCTTCCTATTACAAAGATCACACTTGCTGCCACCACAATTTGTCTTCACCTCAGGAACCCAACAAAGGCCTCAGCAAGTGGTAGGCAAGTGTTTTCATCCTTGACCATATTTGACTTTTAGGAAAGTAGCCACAATAGGAGAGTAAGAAGAGAGTAAGACTGTGTTCACAAAGTTATACGTTTCTTCTACCTCCTATTCTTTTTTAAAATTGTATGGAGGCTTGACCTCAAGTTCTGCTCCTGGTGCTGTAGTACTTGAGCCACACCTCCACTTCTAGCTTTTTGCTGATGAAGTTGGATATTTTTT
>NW_012274000.1:0-1537 GCF_000151885.1 Dipodomys ordii
CCTTCCTTCCTTCCTTCCTTCCTTCCTTCCTTCCTTCCTTCCTTCCTTCCTTCCTTCCTTCCTGTGTTGTTACTGAGGTATGAACTCAGGACCTTGGCACTCTTTTTTTTTGCTTAAGGCTGGCATTCTGCCACTTGAATTAGAGTTCTAGTTTGGCATTTTTTGCTGCTTAATAGGAAATAAGAGGCTCATGGACTTTCCTGCCTGGGCTGGCTTTGAACTGCAGTTTTCAGATCTCAGCCTCCTGAGTGCCTGGCTTTTTTTTTTTAAAGAGAAAGTAATAAATGTTGGTAATAATGTGGAAAAAATTGGTTCTACCATGCACTGCTGTTAGTGTAAAATGGTGTGGTCTCTGTGAAAAACAGTTTGGTAACTCCTCCAAAAATTAACATAGAATTATCATTACCTAGGGATTTCAATCCTTGGTAAATACTTCAAATAATTCAAAACAGGTGTTTATGCAAAAATGTCTCTATATTCAAATATTCATAGCCATACAACCACAATAGCCCAAAGGTGGAAACAACTAAATGTCCATCAACAAATGAATAGATGAAAGAAGGTGATACAGTTCTATGATGGAATACTATTCAGTCATAAAAAGGAGTGAAAAATCAGTTCATGTTCCAAAGAGATGAGCCTTTAAAACTGTGAGCTAAGTAAAAGAAGCCAGACACAAAAGGATGGTGTCCATTGGTATGAAAAATCCAGCATAGAGACAGAAAACTGGTTTATGGTTGCTATACCTTGGAGGGATTGGGGACTGGTAAGTGGCTGCATAAATAGATGCTAAGTTTTCTATGGATCAGTAGAAGAATGATGGTGATTGCACAATGTTGAAAAGTACTGAAGGCCACTGAGTTATATGCCCTGAAATGGCTCAAATGGGGAATGATATAGTTTGTGTGCTTTACCAGAGTTTACAACAAGAGACTGTGAAAAAGCCAGAAGTGGAGCTATGGCTCAAGTGGCAGAACACTAGCCTTAAACACAGTACCCAAGCCCTGGGTTCAAGCCCAAGGACTAGAATACACACACACACACACACACACACACACACACACACACAGAGAGAGAGAGAGAGAAATAGAGAGAGAAACAGAGAAACAGAGAAATAGAGAGATTGGAACCATGTGTTGTCCTTTTGCCTACATTATTCCGTATCTTTATTATCCACTGGTAGCTACCAGCCCTAAGCAACTACTGATCACTTCAAAAGTATGCCTGAGCAACTATACTTTTATTTTATCTCATTATTTTCATTTATCTCATATTTTCATTTAAATAACCACCTGTGACGTGTGGCTACTATAATGAATAGCATGAGGCCAGAAGAGAAAGAAAAGACAAGTTGAAGAAATCTTAGAACTGAGAAGAAAGACATATTCTTTTTTTTTTAATTTTATTTTATTTTATTTGTGAACAAACTGTACAGAAGGGTTACAATTGCATGGGCAGGATAATGCGTACATTTCTTACCAAGCATTGCAGCCTCCTCCTTTGTTTACCCTTCCCATCCCTTCCCAGCCTCCCCCCT
>NW_012274001.1:0-2813 GCF_000151885.1 Dipodomys ordii
TTTTTTTTTTTTTTTTAACCTTCAACATCTGGCGAGAACTTTTTATTTGGCCATTCTGGGCACTATATTTGGTATCATTTCCAGGGATTTGTAAACAGGAGACTTTTGACTCCCTTTGGGTTGTGCTCAGATTAAGGGTTCAAATTTCTGGAATTCTTTGGTTCTCCAGGAAGTTAGAATAAGGAATGTGACAACTTGGAATAGAGTGCAGAATGGCCATGACCTCCTCTATCCTGGGGGAGATGAGCCTGTAAATCATGGAAGAGGAAAGGAGGATCTGATTGGTCAGGATTTCTCATCCATATTATGTTTTAGGAAAACTTCCCTGTTTCTGTTTTTCAAGTCCACCAAAAACTAAGGAAGTATTTGCCCCAAGGTCACGGAAATGTCTGGTTCCACAATTTTGGATTCCCGATTTTCACACCTTTCCCTGTAACTCCATAAAAACTGCCCCCACAACACACCATTTCTTCTACAGTTTCACAAGGCAATAGGCATTATAAAATATACAAGTTTTTGTCTGGAGCTTTTGCTCCTGATTATGTACCTTGCCTAAATTAAAATAGAAAACCCAAATCTTTTATTCTTCCTCCAACGTACATATATTAGGATTCCTAGACTATCCTAAGCAAAATTAACTTAATAGTTCAACAAAAGAGAATGCCGTCGTTTACATCAAGACCTAGGTAGAGGCTTCAATACTTCTTTTGCCCACCCCCCCCCCACACCCCACCCTCCACCACCCAAGGCAAAATTTACATCTGCAGTGGGGAGCATCACCATCACTGCACTTCAGTTTCTTATCTTTTCTTTTCTCTTCTTTTCTTTGTTGGTCGTGGGGCTTTAACTCTGGGCCTGGGTACTGTCCCTCAGCTCTTCAGTTCAAAGCAAGCACTCTACCACTTGAGCTACAGCGCCTCTTCCAGTTTTCTGGTGGTTTACTGGAAATAAGCATCTCACAGACATTACTGTCCAGGCTGGCTTTGAACCATCATCCTCAGATCTCAGCCTCCTGAGTAGCTAAGATTACAGGCGTGAGCCACTGATGCCTGGCTTTCAGTTTTTAACCTATGACTTATTTTCTGCCTTTGGAGCTATAGTTTTTTTTTTTTAATTTGGAAATAGAATTTCCAGTCTCTGTTCTGCTCATCCCATACATTTGATGGGACGATAAAACACAATTCATGTATGTTTGTAAACTATAGGTCTTCTAAGCTTCTAGGCTGAGCTTAGCAGCCCTTGCAATCTTAAGAAAGGCATCCCACAGATCTACGGCATGGTAGAAATTTACTCTGTACCTTGAAGTCCTGTGCATGCATGTAAGGCCAATCATTTAGCATTGCACCAGATGTGGCTGGTCCACGGTAACTCACCCAAGCTCTGCTGGCCTCTCACTGAAGTTCTTAACCCATGTTTCAGATGGTGCCACCTGGAGAAGTACAGGAAAGGTGTGATTTGGTGACAGTCCCACATTATGACTTTAAGAGTTTGTTTCATTTCTAGTGTGATTAGAGGATAGAACATCAGGTCACCCACAGAATCATCAGTGTTTATATGCAGAGCATATTCTTTGCTTTACAATTTTTTTCTTTAGAATTTTTTATTGTTATTATAAAGGTGATACACAGAGGGTAAGAGTTATATATGTCAGGTAAAGAATACATTTCTTTTTGGATAATGTTGCCGCTTCCCTTGGTCTCTCCCAGTTTTTCCCTCCCATCCTTACCCGCAGGTTGTATAGTTCATTTTCAACATACAATGTTCTTTTACCCAG
This sequence comes from Dipodomys ordii, assembly GCF_000151885.1. Lineage (NCBI taxonomy): Eukaryota > Metazoa > Chordata > Mammalia > Rodentia > Heteromyidae > Dipodomys > Dipodomys ordii. Next base: position 1,775 of record NW_012274001.1, read on the forward strand.
TCACATCTATTAGATATAGAGGATATAAATATAAATATATGAGCCATAAAATAGTCTCCATAAAAATATTAGTCATTTTTACCGTAAAGATAATAAAAGAGAATTGAAGCAGTCTCATAAACTACTCCTTATTACTGTCATTACAATGGAGTAATTCATTTTTCTTTTAACAAAAGAAAGAAGCATCTCATTGGACTCTGGGTGAGTGTTGCCGTGGCTCGAGTGAGCTTCCTAAGATCATTGGGCCTCTTTTGTCCATCGCTTCATGAGGGAGCAAGTTAGGAAAGATTCTGTAGCTACTGGGTCATGAATAGAACAAAAAATTGATGACCTTCACACTACATGAATTATGTTAATTTTGAGTCAAAATAGGTTCTTAGTATGAATGTTTTTTGAACATCAAATTGTATAAAAGTATAGAATATATCCTAGGGATATAGGTGGTGCTCAAGATTTGGAGCCACTACATGAATTATGTTAATTTTGAGTGGAAATAAGTTCTTAGTATGAACTGTTTTTGAACATCAAATTGTATAAAATATGGAATATATCCTGGGGATATAGATGGTCATGACATCAGCCCCACCTCTAGAGAACTGGGAACGTAAGGAATTTGTAGGAATGGGTATCTATAGGTTCATAATTCCTTTTCCAAAATAAAATGTGTCTCATGATTTGGAATTCTGATGTCTCTTGATTATAAAACATACTATACTGTGTGAGATCTAGAGGAGAAAGAACTCAGTAATCAAAGAGATTGATTGATACGCATATCAAAATGAATGACACACAAGTTGCAGCTGGTACTTAGTGCCAGATAAATTCCAGACATGTTGTATTTGTTAATGTGTTATGCAAAACTTGATTTTCACAGTCTTTTTAATTTTTGAAGAAATAAAGGAATTTTTTTATTTGTGTTAGTAGGTTTAAGTATTAGCTCCCCACAGGAATATTTCTTATGTGCTCAACGCACTCAAGAAGTATTTTTGAGTGTGTGCCAGTCCTGGGTTTGAACTCAGCCTAAGCTTTTTTTTTTTTT